>NC_056733.1:1217793071-1218020571 GCF_019279795.1 Protopterus annectens | reverse complement strand
CTGCAATGAATCTTGACCAAGGCTGAAATAGTGTTGGGTGGAAGCCATGAAAATAGGGATGTATCTGAAGTACTGGCATAGATTAGCTAGATTAGCTAACACAGTTGGTGCAGCCACACCCTCCTGTGTACTCTAACATATGTAGTGAAATAGCACCAAGTAAAAGGAATAGGAAATCTGCTATGGGTAATTACACATGTATCTGCAAATGTATCAGGCACTACAGGGATGTAAGAGCACTGACAAACAGACACCAGTGTGAAAGTGCATACCCACAACCAATATCACCACAGTCACAGTCACATACTGGTATGGCAAGTGAGCAGTAGAGTATACGGACTATGTGAACAAATACATCATTGTCTGCCACTCACACACTAGCCATACATATGCTGACCCAATTCTCAGTGTGGCCTGAATCCTGACCATGGTACAGGACATGTCTCAGTCTGCCCCTATAAATAAATACAGTCAATAGGCCTTCAGAAACTGGAGCAGCATGCACAGTCAGATAAAAAGGAGCCATAACAATTACATCTAATTGTAATAAATCTAATATATTTAAATCTAATAAATTCAACAGTTGCAGATGTTACTGGGTTTGTTGTAACATATCTTTGATGAGGAATATGAAGTCAGTAATACCAATAGATGTGAGTATTGAGTGACTGCATTCCCCAGAGTCCCTGACTGATTTTCCGTGGACACCATATGTCTGGGGAACAGATAAAACATAACAGGCAAACATGTGGCCAGTCTGTGGACAGCATGCCAGTGGAGAGGTATGTCAGAGAATTATCACTGTCACATGTTAAGTCACTCACTAAATGCATGTCCACATACACCCTGTCAATCTATCAATCAACCCACCATGTGTTTAACAGCACTGATGACATAGAATCTGTTCACTATTCTGGGGATATGTCCCCCATGTTGTTGGGCTGTCTCCGAATGTCCTGTCCTGTGAAGTATTCCCACCTAATGTCTGTGAATATGTAGCCCACCACCTCTGTAATGTCCCTCAAATAGGCAAGGAAAAGGGGCAAGGCACACATGAAGGAATGTCCAATATGTTTGAACTAGCAGCAGTGTGCAGGCCCACAGCACAATAGTATGTGGGCACCTACATAGTTGTATGGCCTCAGCAATACCTGACATCTGCACATCTGCAGAGAGGATAGACAGAAAGTAGATAGGCAACAGGTTATGCATTAGGATGAATGTTTCGAAGGATAGAAGTCTGCAACTGAAATGTATGCCATTACTACATGACAGCAGTCCCAATGACATGGCCAAAAAACATAGTAGTCTACAGTTAATATAATAATATCATATTGTTATTATCCAATAGGAGGTACATAAAAGCATGCAGTTCAAACACCAAGAACAACGTAGTGTAGTACTTAAGAGTCCCAGCTTTGCATACAGGGGTGCATGGTTCGAGTTCTACAATAGGCAACCTAATTTGACATGGAAAAGCAGTGTTAAAAGTGATAACACAATATGTGTTAAATTATTTTTGTCAACCAGTGCACTGTAGCCGGTGTAACATGCAAGTGTGAGGGCATATAACATGTGATACTATCCATGTAAAACAAAACAAAAAAAGAAAATAAATTGTATACCACCTATGTATACACAAGTGTCCCATGCAGTATATACACATCACTTGCTACTGTAATGACAGCACATAGAAGCATGTTATCTACAGGAAATGAAATACACTTATTAAATGATGTCATCACTCTGCTATTTTATCAAACATTGCCAAACAGTACATCAAGTTTCCAAAATGCATGTTGGACAATGTGTTTTGGTCTGATGACACCAAGGTTGAACCTTTGGCCCGCAATTCCAAGACATATGCTTGGTCCAACACAACATTTTGTATCATCAAAAAGACATCATCAACCTGGTGAAGCATGGCGGTGGCAGTATCAAGCTGTGGGGTTGCTTTGCAAAAGCTGGAACTGGGCCTCTACTCACGATGGAAGGAATTATGAACAGTTGCAAATACCAACCGGTTATGACCCCAAACTGTCAGTCATCTTCTGGAAAGGTGAAGATGAAGAAAGATCTTGTCTGTTAACATGACTATGACCCCAAGCATACATACAAATTGACAAAAGAATGGCTTCACCAGCTGGAAATTACAGTTTGGGAATATGCCGGTCAGACCTACATCCAATAGAAATTCTGTGGGTTGCCCTGAATAGGGCTATGCACAAGATATGCCCTCAGTAATTGACATATTTGTAGTGCTGTTGCAAAGAAGACTGGGCAACTATTACCAAGTAAATATGTGCCATGATGATAGACTCTGACCTGGGATGACTGAATGCTGTCATTACCTCAGCAAGTGCTTCCACAAAGTATCTGTTTAAAGGTGTGCACACACATGCAACTACCTTATTGTCCTGATTTCAATTTGCATATGTTTTGTCACAACAGAGTGTTATGTTTTTAATGGCATTATATAGGTTTTAGGTCACATTAAAGGCTGGAATTGTGTTGAAATGAGTTATTGAGGTGTCAAGTTACAATAGCACAAAGACCAGGCATTGTAACAGGGGTATATACACTTCTATATCCACTGCAACTGTATGCACTCAGCAATACCTGACCTGTAAAAGTCGCTTCCACCAAGGTACACTAATCCCCTTTGGTCGACAGCAGCAATACACAAACCACATAATAGGTTTCTATATTGCTGTACAGGGCCACATAGGTGCAGACAACAACTTGGAAGCATGTCCACCTCTATCTGAACAAGCATGTAAGGTCACAGGTGACTCCATGTAAGGCTAACTATGAGTACAAATCACACATATCCACACTGCCAAGGCCAGTCACAAGGGTGTCTCTACATATGTGGTCAGTCCCAGAGGCAAAACACAGTTCACCATGTACTGGTGTTAAATCACACCTCATACACACATGCCATGGCTATAGGCAACCTGCATAGGACAGGTTATGTGTGAACATCACCGCCCTGTCCCCCATCCCTATAGTGAGATATGCACATCAGCTGCACCCCTCCCCTCATCAGTGGTGAGCAGGTACATATTGCCTAATGAAAGGCTACAACATCAAGTCTCCATGGGGCCTGATAGCATCTCTGTCTGCATCCTACATGAACTCAGGCAAGTGCTCACAGTTCTATCACACAACGTATTCAAATACAGCTACAGCAACATCCACACCCCATCCACAATGGCCCCCTGTCATCCCTCTACACAGTAATGACTGGTGAATAGAGGTTTATGCAATTAACTGTCCATCATTGGGAGGAATATGACACATCATGGCCAGGAGTGCAATGCAAGCTAATATTGTGCTGATAGATTATAAGGGTATGGTGTAGTTGTGAGGGCTGCCATGAAATATCCACTGTTGATGTGAAATTTCTGTTTATACTATTGAAAACTGTATAAGGTGCTATGATGTGTTTCACTGTTTATGTCTTTCAGGCAGGATGCAGCATGTGAGGAATCCACCCTACAGTGCAGCAGAAACTGCAGAGATCATTGAGTTCATGATTCAGCACTACAACACCATGTTTGGGCATACTCAGGAACATCTGCATGAGAGGACTGCCCTGTGGAATGACCGAGTCCACTGGGTAAATTATATCAGCCTGCACACAAGAACATATGAGCAGGTCTGACATCGGGCTACAGACCTCCTATGGAATGCCCGGCAGCGGGCTGCTGCCATAGCCAGGGAAGCAACAGCCACAGGTGGGGGCCCACTCATGCAGGCCCCACTGACAGCAGAAGAACAGCTCCTCACCAACCTAGGTGTACCCACCCCAAGAACACAAGATCTTCCTGAATCCAGCATCATGGATGTGGGTGCTCCCAACACAATGGATGAGGAGTGTGCAGGTAAGTCCCCATTGCACATTACTAGAGTACTTTAGCATACATAACTTGTATCGGTAGAGTATCTACATGCATATGTCAGGTAAGATAGTAGCTGTGGATGGGGTTTGGTAATGCACATAAGTGCACATCTATGCTGATGGGCAGCATATTGTATACTATTGGGGGTTGTATTGTTAATGTGCAGAAATGCTGCTTTCCCCCTGTACCAAGGCCACATGTTGACAGTACCTCTCTCTCACACCTATTTAGGTCCCCCCGGTCTACAGGTGCAGCAGCCTGCAGCTGGTGAGTATGTAATTTGTTTTTTTTGTGCTTTGCCAATACACACCTAGCCATATTGCTTGATGTCCATGTTCACTTGTGGTGGTGTTAACTGCAGTGGATCACAGTGGTCACCATGGGGGCCTATCTGAGGGTAATGTAACATTCCTACAGCATACTTCACAACCTGTCAGTGCAAGACATCTGGACACAGACCAACAAACTGCGGGGGACAAATGGGCTAAGATAGGGACATGTATGAAACATTAATCCTTTACAGTGGATATCACAGTGTATACACCCCTGTTAAGATGCCAAGTGTTTCTGATATATATAATGAAAGACCACAATATTACATTCCACACCTTTTCCAACCTGTAATGTGACCATAACATGAATGATTAACTTGTAAAACCAAGCAATATGCGAGGCCACCAAATCTGGGGTGTACAAACCTTACAATATGATGGATGCATATGTGTGCACACCCTCCAAATACCGTATTTCAGGAGCAGCTTGTGGTGTACTGACAGCATTCACTCTGCTTGGGTACACACCTGCCATCAGGTACAGGGAGTCCATGTAACAATGAATAATAGCCCATTGTCAGAGCGGTGTATTCATAAAATTTGCTCAGTTGCCTGTACCAGAAGCAACATGGCTTGCTGGCTTGCACACATCTTACAAATCAGCATAGGGATCTCATATTTGAAAAGTATCGGTCAGGAGTAGGGTACACCAAAATTACCACAGCATTGCATATACCATGGAACACAGTGGAAACAGTCATCAAGGGGTGGATTAAATATGGGACAACAGTGCTGTTGAAAAGAACCAGATGTCCTTCCACAACATATGACAAGACATGTTGAAAAGTGGTCAGGGAGGCTGCCAGGAGACATGCAGGAACACTGAGGGACTTGCAGGACTCTCTGGCAAGTACTATTTCTGTAGTACATGTGGCAACAATCACCTGGAGTCTGCATATGTCTGGCCTATGGGGAAGTGTTAGTAGATAGAAGCATTTACCCACACCACACATGCTCCAGGGCTGTGTACAGGTAGCAAAACGGGTCTTATTGTTTTGTCGACAGTAAGGTTCATTGAACTGTACTTTGTCGAAATTACTTTAGCGAAAGTGCATTTTGTCAAAAATGCACTTTTGCTAAAGAAAACAACAAAAAAAAAATGCCGTTTGCATGTACTATTAGTTATACATCAATGTATACTGTTGATGTACAACTAAGGAAAATCTTGCTGAGATTGTAGTACAGTGGTGATAAGGGAATATTCCCTTTTCTCCACTGTACTGCGATCTCTGAGTGAGAATACTAAAGTAGGGGGTGTGGGGGGCACAGATCCCCATGGGGGGTGCAGAGGGATTTGGCCCCCTGCATAATACTGTGTAGTGTGTTATTTTTTTTAATTTAGTTTTTGTTTATTCTGCGAAAGTGCATTTTTGATGGAATGCACTTTCGCAAAGTGAGTTTGACAAAGTACAGTTCAATGAACCATTCTTTGGATTTAACAATGTAGACCCAGCAAAACATAACATCAAGTCTCCCAAAGGCATGTGCTGCAATGTGTAATGATGTCATGAAACCAAAGTTCAAACCTACAGCCAGTATTCCTAAAGCTACGTGTGGTGCACAAGCAACACCTCACTTCACCTGAAGACCACCATGCACACTATGAAGCTTGATGGTGGCAGTATCCAGCATTAGGGTTGCTGTTCATTACCTGGAACTAGGCCTGTAGACATGGTGTAGGGAATTCAGAACAGTTACAAATAACACTAAAGTGTGTGCCACAGCCGTCAAGCATCTGCAATATGGCCACGAATGGAGAGGGGTTTCAGCTTCCAACATGACAATGAACCAAAGCATACAGCCAAAGCTAGCTAAGAATGGCTGTATCTGAACACAATCAAAGTTATGAATTTGGCCAGACAAAGCCCAGACTCAACACCAATAGTAAACCCCCAGTGTGACCTCCAAGGGCTGTGCACATGAGCGGGGCTTGCAATCTGACAGAGGTGGGGACCTTTGTATGGAAGACTATCCAAATAATGCCAAGGCAAGATGTGCCATGGTAATACACCCCTTCACAGGAAAAGTGACTGCTGTAGTTCAGTTAATA
This sequence comes from Protopterus annectens, assembly GCF_019279795.1. NCBI lineage: Eukaryota > Metazoa > Chordata > Ceratodontiformes > Protopteridae > Protopterus > Protopterus annectens. The sequence continues at coordinate 1,218,014,284 of NC_056733.1, read as the reverse complement.
GGTGCTTCAACCAAGCATTGGTTTAAGAGTGTTCATGGCTATGCAAACGCAATATTGTATGCATCTCATTCAGTTTCTTCACAACTAACACATTTGTTTGTTTCTTGATTGGATTGCACAGGTCATCTGTCACATATGAGGTGTGTAATGTTTTCAAATGCAGTAATGTGGTCTCATTTAATATCATAAAAGAGGCTGGTGTGTATGCTTATCATTTCCATGTTACACTAAGATGGTCATTGGTGTACTTGGATGTGATTGCACATACATTCACTGCTGCTGATGACATGTGCAAATCAAATGTATCTCATTAATTGGTGACATCAGTCCTCATATCATCCCAGTTATGTGTCAGACAAACACATAGGGGTCGTGAGGAACAGAGCAAACATAAGTGCCAGACATCTACACATTCAGCAAAGATTTGCACAATTGTGAGGTGTGTTCTACAGTAGATGCCAGTGTGCTATACAGGTGCACAACAATAATGTGTACATGGGTGCAGTGTGTGCTAGGGGAAAGGACATCACCTGCTAACGTGACTCATGCATCACAGAGATGTAGATCATTAGTACCAAGGTTTAAGAATGGCTGCAATGCATGATGTCAAGGGCCATGTTTCATGCATGTCAACTGTTGGGTCTGTGTAATATCGTTGTGCCACCTCGCCTGTAACGGTGTGTGTGTGTGTGTGTGTGTGTGTGTGTGTGTGTGTGTGTGTGTGTGTGAGTATGTGTAAATAAACCATACTGTATAGTATTACATTAAATTTAATGTCTTCCCCTCACAGGTGGCAATGGGGGTCAGGGTCCCTTCCACATGGAAACTGATATCTTTGTCTCTGCAGACTCTGATAATGATGATAGGCATAGTGAAGCACAAGCGGGGTTGTCAGGGGCTAAATCTGTGCCATTGGTTACCATCCCACTTTTGTCCACCCCATCCCCACACACAGTCACGATGCCCACACATGCCCCATCACCAGTGGCCATAGATGATGGACAGCTGGCGGGTGGTGGAATAGGTCAGGAAAGTCTGGTGACTATGGCAAGTGTGTCTGTAGACACCAGCAATAGCTGGATAACAGGCGAGGTCCCACACAGGTGGATGTACGGGGTGCTTCTAGGAGGAATACTGCTCAGACAAGCTACACGTGGGTTTACAGAGTGGTCCTAGCAGCAAGGAACTCGAAAAAGTGACTACCTTCTGGATTTAAGTATCTTTGCTTTTTTTTCACTGAAAATAGCTTCTGCTGCTTACTTTGAACTAGCCTGAACTGTTTTTTTTACTGATTACTGCATTTATTTTAAAATCTGCACTTAAAGTTACATTTAGTCGAATTTAGTCGAAAGTTTGCTTGTTTGTTTGTTTAATTGAACTGTGGAGGCTGCCCACTAAAGTGTGCTAGCCTGTGTAATAATTTATCACTGTCTCTGCATTTTCTGTGTATTTCTACAAAAAAAAAAACAACAAGTAATCCTTGTTTTCCCGCCTTTCTCGACTAGTTTAGACCAGTATACAGGCATTGCTGTATTCTGGGCTGTGGTGTAGTTCCTGTGTTGTCCATTACCTTACTTGGATAGAAGGAAGTTTCTTTGCTCACCAGTGGGAGTGGGGAGCCTTGAGCAGCCTACCTATCCTTGGGGGAAGTGACCGCAGCACAAGAAGCTGTTAGTAATTGGTTGTTTGGGACCATTCCTAGCTCTTTTGTAGTTCTCTGCTTAAAATCCGCCTCTGGGCGTTTTTTTCTGGCTATACTGCTCAGACAAGCTCCACGTGGGTTTACAGAGTGGTCCTAGCAGCAAGGAACTCGAAAAAGCGACTACCTTCTGGATTTAAGTATCTTTGCTTTTTTCACTGAAAATAGCTTCTGCTGCTTACTTTGAACTAGCCTGAACTGTTTTTTACTGATTACTGCATTTATTTTAAAATCTGCACTTAAAGTTACATTTAGTCGAATTTAGTCGAAAGTTTGCTTGTTTGTTTGTTTAATTGAACTGTGGAGGCTGCCCACTAAAGTGTGCTAGCCTGTGTAACTAATTTATCACTGTCTCTGCATTTTCTGTGTATTTCTACAAAAAAAAAAACAAAAAAATAATCCTTGTTTTCCCGCCTTTCTCGACTAGTTTAGACCAGTATACAGGCATTGCTGTATTCTGGGCTGTGGTGTTGTTCCTGTGTTGTCCATTACCTTACTTGGATAGAGGGAAGTTTCTTTGCTCACCAGTGGGAGTGGGGAGCCTTGAGCAGCCTACCTATCCTTGGGGGAAGTGACCTCAGCACAAGAAGCTGTTAGTAATTGGTTGTTTGGGACCATTCCTAGCTCTTTTGTAGTTCACTGCTTAAAATCCGCGTTTGCAAGGCTTTGCGCGGTCGTGCGCATAGCGCAGGTTAAACTTTTTCTGGCTCCGCTAAGTCTGCTCTTCAATTTTTCCCTTAGAACTGTTCTACTTGCAATCTAAACAGCCTATACTCTATCTGAAAAGCTCAGCACTTGCTCCTTAAGCATTTTTTATACAGGTAAAGCACTCTTAAACAAACGAAAGTACTTCATTCACCTAAATTCTGTTGAGTACCCATTTCCCTGTAGGTCCTTTCTGACTCAGTTAGACAGCAATCTTTTTCACTATTTCTAGCATGTCGAAGGGTCAGTTGCTGGCGTCCTCTCCTGTTCAGCTGGTGAATCTGGGAATCTTGAGGCAATGTTACAATTGCCTCATGTACACAGACAACCCTCTCCTCCTCCCAACAAATACAAATATATGCGAGAGATGCAACTATATAGCCAAACTGGAGGCTGAGCTCTCTCAATTCAGTACTGGCAAGACCAGTCAGGAGGAGAAGGTAACCACGCACACCACAAACCCAGTCTCACATAGAACTATCACAACTGCAAACCAAACACATAAACACACAAAACATACTCAGAGGCGCTGATTAAAAATCTACCAAAACAACAGAGGCCTCCAAAGCAGACACCCAAGCAACCACCACCTCAAGACATAGCACATGCAACACATAGTTCACAAAGTCAGTGTGCTAAACAGTCACAGCCCTTAAGGCCAAACAACATGCCAGACACACTTGTAATAGGTGACTCCATAGTCAGGCACACTGACGTCCCACTCACCAGACTGAACAAGGAGAGGGTCACAGTAAGCTGCCTGTCGGGAGCTAGAATCCGCCACATAACACAAGCACTCAGGTCACTTCACAGCAAGTACAAATATGACTCAGTCATTGTACATGCCGGTGTGAACGACCTGAGACGTACCTCCCTGGACTACATGAAAAGAGACATAGAGGAGCTCTCTGATTATGTAGCCCAGGCCGGTATGACCCTGACCCTGAGCAGCATCTTACCCTCACCAAGAATGATGCCACAGTACAAAGACAAAATGATCAGTTTTAACAATTGGCTTAATTACTGGTGTCATTCTAAGGGGATCCAATGTCTGTCTGCTTGGGATGACATGCTTGACAAGCCACGCTGCTTCGCAAGGGATGGCTTGCACCTGTCACCCCTGGGCTTCCGGATATTGGCCAAGGCTCTTGCCTCCCCCATAGTGCCTTTTTTAGGCAAGGCTCAAATGACAAACCTACCTCCCTAGAAAACACAAGTGGAAAAAGACTAAGGGTAATGCTGCTCAATGCCAGAAGTCTAAACCTCAAGATGCACGCCCTCGAAGCCCTCCTCAGTATGGAGAACATCGATGTCTGTGTAGTGACGGAAACCTGGTTCAAGGCTTCTGAGAGCACCCCAGCACTATCAGGTTTTACCTCATATCATGCTTTCCGGCCCCAAAACTTGGACCGAACCACAAAAGGAGGGGGAGTATCCATTTTCATCAAAGATACCCACACCTCCAGGTTAGTGGCAACGCACGAAGCATCGGAGACTATCCAGGTGCAACTAACCATAGGCAAAACTGCCTTACAGTTTGTAGCATGTTACAGACCACCATCTCAAACTCAGGAACCCCACACAGCCTTCCTGAAGACACTGGAGAGTATGAATGTCTCTCCAAATACCATCATTTTGGGAGACTTCAACTACCCAAACATAGACTGGGAACATTACTCAAGCCCCAACACCCTAGCCCAAAGGTTCCTAGAATTCATAAACTCAAATGCAATGGAACAACTAGTCACCATTCCCACAAGAGGAGACAATATACTAGACCTGATCATCACAAACATGGGGACAAAATGCTCCACACCGGAAGTACATCCCTCCTTGGTAAGATCAGACCATAAATTAATCTCACTGGAAATACACATCCCGCCCCCACCCCCTGCACAAAAGACCACAGTGAAGAACTTCTCAAAAGCAAACTTCACACTTCTTAAGACTGAAGTGGTATCTTTCAAGGCCCCTGGGCCAGTGGAAACCACAACCCACACTGCTGAATCCTTTGCAAATGCCTTCTATGGGCACCTTCAAGAATGCATGGATCATGCAATCCCAAATAAAACCAAGACCCATTCCCCCAAAGGCAGGCGCCCAGTCTGGTGGACCCCTGCCATAAACAAACTTTACAACAGGAGGAGGAAGCTACTACATGACAGAGCAAAATCCCTAAAAGGGAAGGCATCTCTGATCAGTACTAGCAAAAAACTACGATCACTCATAAAATCATCCAAGACCAACTTTGAGAGAAAAATCACAAAAGACACAAAAGACAATCACAAGGCCTTCTTTAGCTATGTTAGAAACCTGGGTGGAAACTCCCAGATATGCTCAGAGTTAGTCCAAAATGACACAAAATACACTGAACCCACTGACATTGCCAACATTCTGGCAGACAGGTTTAGTGCAAATTTCTCCTACCCCTCCCCCCCAAAAGGAGAAATAACTATCCCAGCAGAGTGTAGCCTCCCTAACATCTCAGATGCCCAGGTGAGAGCCGCCCTCTCTAAAGCTAAAAACACAGCATCAATGGGACCGGATGGTGTCCCAGGCTGTGTGCTACATGAACTCCAAGAGGAACTAAACCCACACATAAGGCTGCTGTTTAATCTTAGCCTTACTACAGGATACGTACCCAAAGAGTGGCGTACGGCAACAGTGGTCCCACTTCACAAAGGCGGTGTTTCTACGGACCCTGGAAATTACCGCCCCATAAGCTTGACGAGCCTGGTCTGCAAAGCTATGGAAAGGATCATTATGGAACTCATAAACAAAGACATTGGGGACCTACAGACATTGGATCCTACCCAATTTGGCTTTGTCAAGGGCAAATCCTGCCTTTTGAACTTGGTCGACTTTTTTGAAACAGTCACTAAGGCCATTGATGAGGGTAAGGCAGTTCACACAGCCTACCTTGACCTTGCAAAAGCCTTTGACACAATACCCCACTCGGGCATCATAGACAAACTCACCAGCTTAAATGTAAACCCATATGTCACAAGATGGGTTGCAAACTGGCTCAAGGACAGAACCCACAGGGTCAGAGTTGCTGGAGCTATGTCAGACTCTAAGCCAGTCACAAGCGGTGTCCCACAGGGCTCAGTCCTGGGACCCCTCTTGTTCGGCATTTATTTTTTCAGGTACAGGCAAACATAGGAGGATTGTGGTTGACAAAGTTCGCAGATGACTGCAAACTGGGTGCCATAATTGATACTCCAGTGGACACAAACATCCTTCAGAGAGGCCTCATAGAAATGGATAATTGGTGCCAGAGCCATGGCCTTAAGCTGAACGCCAAAAAATGTATAGTCATACCCTTTGGGAAAAATAAGGTACCGACAAATTACCACATAGGCGGTAATCCATTAAGTACGGAAGAGGTAATCAGGGACCTAGGGACCCAGGTTGACAGTAACCTCTCATTTGACACTCACATTGCCAAAGTGGTTAGGAAGACCTTCTATATTGCCCACCTTATCATGAAGGGTTTCACATCTAGATCAAGAGAGGTCATTGTGCCCCTGTACTCTTCTCTTATCAGGCCAATGATTGAGTACAATGCCCCGTTTGGGATGTATCTCACCCGACACCTGCAGCAGTTGGAAAGACCCCAAAGGTTCCTCACCAAGAGGATAAAGGGTCTTAAACATATGTCATATGCTGCCCGACTGAAAAAACTCCAGCTCTAGTCAGTCGCATACCGCCTACTCAGAAGTGATCTGTGCCTGACGTACAAGGCCATGTCCAATCCTGAATTAATGGACATGCTCCACCTCAGAAAATCCAAATCCATCAGAGCCACGAGAACAAGTGACTAAAACCTCAACACAGAAATAAATAGAATGTGCTGGAGGGACAGATTCATAACCCAGAGGCTCCCTACACTCTGGAACAGAATCCCAGTCCATGTTAGGCAGAGCCCCTCACTGACTCTATTCAAGAGAAATCTCGACGAGTGGATGGAAGATCGTAGGTTTACCCCGGGGGTCATCTCTGTGTCACTACTAGACAGAGGCATAGTAAACTAAACCCTAAAAGGGCGTAGTATTCTCATCCTAAGGGGTGGTGTAAGCCACATACACTCTGGCTAGGCTTATAAATGCCCTAGGGCAGATAGCCTAGTATGAACCTATGAACCTATGAATGCTGCCCGTCATAGCCCTGCTGGAAGTGCCACAGCAGGTCACCAAACTCATGTTTTGAACCATCATGGAGACACAGGCACATATGGAAAGTAACACCAGACAGACTCTCAGGGTCCAGATGGTGAATCTTCCTGCTATGCATGCCAACATCCATGATCTTGCAGATGCCCACTGTTATTATGCTGAGGTCATGGATAGACGGTTGGATGAGATGGTGGAAGACCTTGACTGTGGGATGTATGTGTTGGAGCATGTGGTGGAAGTTGGCCATCGGCCACATAGACATAGGACAGCACCACGTACAGATGAAGGTCTACGTGGCCATGCAACATCTTGGTCCCGCTCCCATAGTGGCAGTAGCAGCAGCATGGCTGTAGGGGGGGTGGTGTCCACACCATGACACATCAGGCCATGTGAACATTGTTTTGGCCAGTCCCAACAGGGACACGGATCCAGCAGACATGGGTCATCATTAGAGAGTACTACTCCATCTGGCCTTGTGCCTGGTGGTGCCAGTGGTACCCCTGGCAGGCCCAGTTCCCATGTCCATGGCCAGACACAGTGAACTGTACACACTGCCATGTATGGTCCACAGCTGTCCAACATACTTCTGTGTAGGGCAGCCACATGGCAGAACTGTGTACATCCATCCACACACACACACACATCACCATCACAGCTAGGGCACATCCATACTAACACACACCACCTCTGTACAACCCATGTAATACACAACCCCCTAACCCACACACATTATGCCAACCAATTGGCTCAGCCTAGGCCTCTGGAAAATATACACCACACCCTGTGCATATGATGACACCTGTGCCACATCCTTGTCATCCATACCATCGATGCAGGGACTTGCTAACATGGTTCTGCTGCACAGGGTGAGATTTGTAAAGTTTATCAATGTAATGCCATGTAAAGTATTGTCAACCAGCATGTGTAATGGTTACATGTCACAGTGTGTAACTGTCCAGCCATGATGCATTATTGCTGTTAACACTGACTGACTGACTGTGGTCTCCATAATGCATTCTGTTTGTATTGTAGGTGCCTGTCAGGAGGATGTAGCCCTGCAGTCCTTTTCTACACAGGGTATGGCAGTGTGGTAACACATTGACTGTGTCATATCCAGGGTACAGCTGTACACACTACACAGGTCTGTATAACAGTTATTGCATGTGCCACATGGCTGTTGGGGCTGAGGGATGTATACAGGTAAGTGCATAGTGGCTGATGTCAGCAGCTCTTGTACAGTGAACAACGATAAGTATACTGTGTGGAACACACCAAAGGTTGTGAGTACCACAAACATAGAGGGTATTGTGTTGAGGTGACACACAGAGAATACTGCTCACACACACACATATACATGATCACAATTGCCAGTGTTGGGTTTGACACCCCCACCCATCTAGATATTGGTGGTACAGTGTTAGGTAGTTCTCACAGGGGGCACAGAGCTCATAGTGTCTTGTGCTTCTGACATACATGTATACTGATTGACATCACATGATCCTGTAAGATATGGCAATGGGTGGTATAGCTGGTGTGACAGTTGTCATATTACTGTCACACATGAGTGTACACACTCCCAAACACTATGGTACACACCAATGCACACACACACACACACACACACACACACACACACACACACACACACACACACACACACACACACACACACACACACACTTGCCAGTACTGACATTAGCAGACCAACCCATCTTGTTATTCATAACATCCTATTCTATACTGTTGCACAGGACTTATAGGGCTGAAAAGTGTCTACAGATGCCAGTACAATTGATGTGAACAGCAGACCTCATCCAGTAGACTTAGGAATGTGTACTGTGTGTACCACGGCATACATATGAATACATGGCCATCCAATTGATGTCATTCACACACAGACACACACACACACACACACACACACACACACACACACACACACACACACACACACACACACACACCAGATACTGTTCTCTCACACACATTTGCCAGGACTGGGAGTAGACATCCTACCTATCTATTTATTGTTACTACATTGGTGTGAAGGCACTCACTAAATGCATATTCACACAAACCCAATCAACATATCAACTCACCGTGTGTATAACAGCACTGATGATGACATAGAATCTGTTCACAATTCTGGAGATATGTCCCCATGTTGTTGTGCTGTCTCCAAATGTCCTGTTCTGTGAAGTATTCCCACCTATTGTCTGTGAATCTGTAGCCTACCACCTCTGTAATGTCCATCACACAGGCAAGTAAAAGGGCCAAGGCCCACATGAAGGCCATCTCATTTGTTGGAGCTAGCAGCAGTGTCCAGGCCCACAGCACAAAACTGTGTGGGTACCTACATAGTTGTATGTCCTTAGCAATACCTGACATCTGCACATCTGCACAGAGGACAGACAGAAAGTGGACAGCAAACATGTTATGCATTAGGATGATTGTCTGATGGATTGAAGTCTGAAACTGAAATGTATGCCATTACTACATGACAGCAGTCCTCGATGACATGGCCAAAAAACATAGTAGTCTACAGTTAATATAATAATATCATATTAATATCCAATAGGGATACATAAAAACATACAGCTGAAACACCAAGAACAAGATAGTATAGCATTCAGAGTCCCAGCTCTGCATGCAGAGGTGCATGGTTGAAATACTATAATAGGCAATCTAATCTTGCATGGAAAAGCAGTGTTAAAAGTACTAATTTCATAATACAATATGTGTGGAATCATATTCGTCCACCAGTGTACTGTAGCTGGTGTAACATGCAAGTGTGAGTGCATATAACATGTGATACTACCCATATATACAAAAATAATAAAAACAAAAAACATGTGATACTACCCATGTATACCCAAGTGTCCTGCACAGTATAGTCACACCCCTTGCTACTGTAATGAGAGCACATAAAAGCATGTTATGTGAAGGAAATTAAATAAACTTCTTAGCAACCATTCTTCTGGCCAGCAACAAATAATCAGCCGTACTCAGTCTTGAGCCCAGGATGCTATACACCATAGTCACAACAATTTACCACTAGGCCATCTTAGCTGTCAGATGTTAGGATGTTTTTTTACAACATATCATGCAGTACAGTCAGTTTACAATAGGAAAGACACACTGTGCAATGAGAAATGATTATCTACAAATATAGAAATGCTATATCTGAAAAATCCATAAAAAATAAATGGTATGTGAAACAAGTAAGCATGCAATTGAATGCAGTAGGTAGTCTGTAATAATAGGTATTAGGGGTTTGATAGCATATGTCTTAACAAGACTTGCTGTACTGATGTACTGCTGAACATCACTGATGGCCATAGCATGTGGCTCTGTCTGTAGTGATTAAGCCAGCTACTGGGATGTTGTACATATCCATATATCTGTGCATATAACTATGATGCACATTTTGTCTTGTAAATATAAGATAACTATACAGAGCATGTGCAGAGCAAAGTACTGTTGCAGATGTGTGTTGAACTGCATGTTATATACTGAGCTCAAGCAATTCAACTGTCCAGTGTTCTGCACACTGACCATATGTGTGCCTCATATTTGCAGTCATTTACCCATAGAGTTGTGTTATGTCAGTCAAATCCTTGCCAAGTCTGTGAAGACTGACATTACAACATCCCATTTCATTGTCCTATGACTTTTCCCATTTGGGATTGCCACAGTGGATTATCTTTTGCCATTTCTGCTTGTCCTCTGAATCTTGCTCTCTCACACCAATCACCTGCATGCCCTCTCTCACCACATCCAAAAACCTAATCTGAGGCCTCCCTCTCTTCCTTTACCTGTCAGCTACATTCTTACCATCTTTTTCACAATATACTCAGCACCCATTCTCAGCACATGTCCAAACTGATGTATTGCTGGCTCTCCAGCATTGTCTCATATCCATCCAGCATGGCCTGAGCCTGTCATATACACATTACTAAACCTGTGCACTCGTGTCACACCCAGTGCAAATTAAAACATCTGTAACTCTGCCATGTGCAACTCTGAACCCTGCCTTTTTGTCAATGTCACTGTCTCCAGCCCATATAACAGGTGGTCTCACTACCTTCTTGTAGCCCTTACATATCATGTTTACTGGTACTTGTCTGTCATATATCACTCCTGATACTCTTCTCCACCCTCTCCATCCTGCCTGTACTCTCTTCTACGCCTGTCCTCCATAGTCCTTATCACTTTGAAATGTTGATCCCAATCATTTGAACACATCCACCTTTGCCAACTGTACTCCATGCATCCTCAACATTCCGCTATCTTCCCTCTCATTCACATACAGATATTCTGTCCTAGTGCTGCTGACCTTCATTCCTCTCTAGAGCATATGTCCACCTCTCCAGGGTCTCCAAAAGCTGTTCCCTACTCTCAATATAGATCACAATGTCATCTGCAAACAACATAGTCAACAGGGACTCCCGTATGATCTTCTCTGTCAACCTGTCCATCGCCATTGCAAATCAGAAAGGGCTCACAGCTGATCCCTGATGTCATCCCACCTCCACCTTAAACACATCTATCAATCCCAATGCAGACCTCAGTGCTGTCACACCACCCTTGTACATATCCTGTACCACTCTTACATATATCTCTTCCACTCATGACATCATCATACAATACCACAATCCCTGTCTAGGCACCCTGCCACATGCTTTCTGAAGTCCAGAGAGACACAGAGCAACTCCTGACCTTCTCTGCATTCCACCAGTAACAGTCTCAGAGCAAACATCTCATAGGTGGTGCCTTTTCCATGCATGACACCATACTGCAGACCAGTACTCCTCACCTCCCTGCATAACCTAGCTTCCAATACTCTTACCCATAACATCATGCTGTGACTGGTCAATGTTATCTCTCTGTAGTTATCACAGCTCTGCACATCAACCTCATTCTTACCACCATATCCAAGCACTTTCCCTCCACTCCTCATGCAACCTCACACTTCCCAAGATATCAGTAAACAGTCTGGCTAACACACCACTGCCATTTCCCTAAACAACCCATGCTTCCACAGGTGTGTAATGTGGATCAACAGGCTTGCCAGTATTCATCCTCTTCATAGCTATCCTTACATCCTCCTTGTTAAGCCATTGTACTTCCTGATTCACCATACCCACATCATCCAACCTTCTCTGTCTCATTCTTTTCATTCATCAGCCCCACAAAGTACACTGTCCATGTGCTCAACACACTCTCCTCACTTGTGAGTATATATACCTCATCATCCTTTATCACCCGTATCTGCTGCTCATCTTTCCCAGCTCAGTGCATCTGTCCAACCAATCAGTACAATTCCGTTCATCCCTCCTTAGTGTCCAACCTGTCATTGAACTCTTCATATGCCCATCCTCAGCCTTTGCCACCTTTCTCTTTGCCATGCACATCATCTCCTCATGCTCCTGTCTACTTTCCTCATCTCTCTGACAATCCCAATCCTTCTTCCCCAACCTCTGTCTCTGTACACTGTCTAGTACTTCCTCAGTCCACCAAGTGTCCGTGTACTGCTTCCACAATCCACGTCACCCCAAGCACCCATCTAGCTGTCTCCCTTACCAGCTCTGCTGTACTTAACCAGATATTTGTTAGATTGTCACTGTCACCCAGTGCCTGTCTCAACTCTTCTCTGAACTCCACCTCACAAGCACACTTTTCCAGTTCATACCATTTGATCCTTGGTGCTGCCCCCATACTCCTCCTCATCTTGATCACCAACATCATCTCACATACCAACATTCTATGCTGCCTAAATACAGTTTCCCCTGTCACCACTTTACAATCTCCAATCTCCTTCAAACTGGCCCTTCTGCATTGGATATATTCCACCTGTGTGCATCTTACTCCACTCTTGTATGTCACCCTCTTGTATGTCACTCTATGCTCCTCCCTCATGTTATAGTGTGTATTCACCACAGCTATGTCCATCCTTTTTGCAAAATCCACTACCATACATACTGTTGCCAAATGTATGGTGTCCTGTGATGTGTTTTCCTGTTAGTGTCTACCAGGTGCAATGTCACATCACCGGCAGGAAAACCTTTCACCAGCAGAATGCAACCTGATAATGGAATCTATAATACAGAACCACACAATGCTGTTGAGCTGAAGCCAGCAACATCTGCAGGAGAGGACCACCCTGTGGGATGACCCTGTCCACAGGGTATATTAGGTGGGGCTGCATGCACCCACATATGGGCAGGTGCAGCATCATGCCACCAACCTCATACATCATGCCTGGCAAAGGGCTGGTGCTGTGGCCAAGGACTCCACAACCACAGGTGGGGGCCCAGCCATGCAGCCCCCACTGAACCAAATGAGGAGCAACCTGCCAAGCTTGGGCCACCCATCACAGTACAACACCAGAGTACAAAGCCCCACTTGCTGAAGTTGGGTGGCACCCACACAATGGACAAGGAGCATGCAGGTAAGGTCCCAGTGGGGATTAGTAGACTACTTCCTAGGTTCATAGGTTGGTACTAGGCTATCGCCTCTAGGGCCTATACAAGCCTAGCCGTAACAATTCCCTGGCTATTTCTTCCTACAATATTTACTTTCCGGGACCCCTGTCTAGCAGGGCGACTGATGTGATCTCTGGGGTGAATTTCCTATCTCCCATCCAATCGTTAAGGTTCCTTTTGAAGAGGGCAAAGGAGGCACTCTGCTTGACATGTATGGGCAGTCTATTCCAGAGTATGGGGAGTGTCTGGATCAGGAACCTATCCCTCCAGCATGTTTTGTTCATTGTGATGACAAGGTTTAGATTCCTGGAGTGTGTGGCTCTGAGGGATTGGGACCTCTTTAAGTGTAGCATATCCAACAGCTCAGGGTTTGACATGGTCTTGTATATTAAGCAGAGATTGCGTCTGAGTAGATGATATGCCACAGAGTATAGCTGGAGTTTTTTTAGATGGTCAGCATAGGGCATCTGCTTTAGGCCTGTGATTCTTTTAGTGAGGTATTTCTGCAGCCTTTCCAGTTGTTGCAGATGTCTTGTGAGGTACATACCAAATGAGGCATTGTACTCTACAAAGGGTCTAATGGGGGATGAGTACAGTGGGACAATGACCTCCTTTTTTCTGGATGAAAAACCTTTAGTGATGAGGTGTGCCACATAGAAGGATTTCCTGACTGTTGTGGCGATGTGGTTATCGAAGGTGAGACCACTGTCCACCTGTGTCCCTAAGTCTCTCATCACACTTTCGGTGTTTAGTGTACTGCCACCTATGTGGTAATTCATGGGTACATAGTTTTTCCCAAAGAGGATAGCTATACATTTCTTGGCATTAAGCTTTAGCCTATGGCTCTGGCACCAAGCATTTGTTTCTGTAAGGCCCTTTTGTAGAATATCCACATCATTTGGGGATTCAATAATGGCTACCAGTTTGCAGTCATCTGCGAACTTTGTTAGCCAGAGTCCCTTAGTGTTGGCCTGTACTTCAGAGAAGTAGATGCCAAATGAAAGCGGTCCCAGGACTGAACCCTGAGGTACTCCACTTGCACTTGTCTAGAGCTGGATTTGGAGTTGGCTACTTTTACAGTCTGGGTTCCGTCAGTAAGCCAGTTGGCAACCCATCGAGTGATGTAGGGATTTATGCCCAGCTTAGTAAGTTTATCTATGATTCCAGAGTGGGGGATGGTGTTGAACACCTTGGCGAGGTCCAGGTAGGCTGTGTGGACCGCCTTACCCTCTTCTACAGCTCTGGAGACTGATTCAAAGAAGTCAATCAAGTTCAGAAGACAAGATTGGCCTTTCACGAACCCAAACTGGGTGGGGTCCAGTGTATGAAGGTTACCAATGTCTTTGTTTGTAAGTTCCAAGATAATGCATTCCATGCCCTTGCAGATCAGACTCGTCAGACTGATGGGACAGTAGTTCCTGGGATCCAAGGTGGATCCCCCCTTGTGGAGTGGGATAACTGTAGCTGTGTGCCACTCAGTGGGCACAAAGCCTGAGGTGAGGCTATGATTAAACATGACACTTAGGTGAGGTGCCAGCTAATTTTGTAGTTCATGTAGTACACAGCCCAGAATGTCATTTGGTCCCATGGATGCTGTATTCTTAGCTTTGGAGAGTGCGGTTTCTACCTGTGTGGCTGTGATTACCAGAATTTGGCAATCTTTTGGTATTGAAATGGGCCCTTTACAGGGTGAGAGGGGGGTGAAGTTGGCACTAAATCGATCTGCCAGGATATTGGCAATATCCTTGGGATCAGTATATTTAATGCCATTCTGTTGTAGCTCAGAGCAGATCTGAGCATTGCCATTTAGATTCTTGACATAAGTATAGAATGCCTTGTGGTTGTCTTTGTAATCTTTGGCAATTTTATTTTTGTAACTAGCTTTGGAGGATTTTATGAGGAATCTCAGCTTCTTACTGAGGCTGTTACGAGAGGTTTTTGCATCCTGGGATTTTCCTCTTTTCTGCAACAGTTTCTTCCTTCTGTTGTATAGTTTGTTTATGGCAGAGGACCACCAGATTGGCTTCCTTTTTTTTGGAGGAAAGCATCTTGGTTCTATTTGGGATGGCACGATTCATGCATAAGTGGATGTGCTCATACAGTGCCTTAGTGTAGGATTCAGCAGTTGAACTTTCAGCTCCCATCTGCATGGGGTGTCATGATGTTTGTCACTTCTGACTTGAGTAGCATGAAGCTGGCTTTGGAGAAGTTTTTTTTTTATGGAGGTTTACTTACTGGGGAGTGGTGGTGGGATGTGGATGTCAAGGGTGATTTGCTTATGGTCAGACCTGACCAATGAGGGGGTGACCACTGGTGTGGAGTATCTATCTCACATGTTGCTAATGACCAGGTCTAGGATACTGGAGCCCCTGGTGGGACAATGGATTAGTTGATCCAGGGCATTGGAATTTATGAATTCCAAGAACCATTGGGAAAAGGTGTTGGTACCAGTGTAGTTTTCTCAGTTAATGGTAGGGTAGTTGAAATCACCCAGTATTAGGGTGTTTGGATGTATCTTAATATTTACCAGTATGTTTGGGAAGGTGTAGTGAGAATCTTGGGGCATGATGGGGGATCTGTAGCAAGCTACAATTTGGATTGCAGTCTTTCCTAGTGTTAGTTGCACCTGGAGAATTTCAGATGCATTGTGTTGGGCAACTAACCTGGAGGTGTGAATATCCCCGGTGAATATGGGGAGTCCTCCACCTTTAGTATTTCAGTCTTGGTTTGGTGTCCGAAAAGTGTGTTAAGAGTTGTAGCCTGGTATTGCAGGGGTGCTCTCTGGAGCCTTGAACCATGTCTCATTTACTGCACAGATATCGATGTTCTCCATTTTTAGGAGTGCCTCGAGAGAGTGCATTTTGAGGTTTAGACTTCTAGAATTGAGTAGCATTACCTTTAGATTTTGCATGCTTGTATCTGTTACAGTGGTGGTTTTGTCCTTTGAACCTTGCCTAAAAAGCCACTATAGGGGTGGCAAGAGCTTTAGCCAGTAACCTGAATCCCAGGGGTGACAGATGCAGACCATCTCTGGCAAAGCATCGTGATTTGTCGATCATGTCATTCCAGGCAGACAGATACTGGATCCCAGGCAGACAGATAGTGGATCCCCTTTGAATGATACTAGAAGCTTTGAAGTCAATCATTTTGTCCTTATACTGTGGTATCATTCTGGGTGAAGGCAGGATGCTACTCAGGGCTAAGGTCATACCTGCCTGGGCCACATGATCCACGAGCTCTTCCATGTCTCTTTTCATGTCGTCCAGGGAGGTACGTCTCAAGTCATTCACTCCAACATGGACAATGACAGAGTCATATTTGAACTTGTTGTGGAGTGACTTGAGCGCAAGCATTATGTGGTGGATCCTGGCACCTGACTGTAATTTTCTCCTTGTTCAGCCTGATGAGTGGGACATCAGTGTACCTGACTATAGAGTCACATATGACTAAAGTGTTGGGCACATTGTCTTGCCCTAGCGGCTGCTGGGTGGCACACTGTTGTTGTGAGCTATATGTCACTTTGGTTGTGACTGGTGTTTGCTTTTCAGCTTCAGAGGTCCTTGTTGCTTGGGCAGGTTAATGTTAAGGGCGTCCGCATATGTGGGTTTAGTGTTACTATGTGTGGGTGTTGATGGTGTTAACCTTCTCCTCTTGACTATCTAGCACAATCTTGGCTGGAGAGAGCTTTGCTTCCAGATTGGCTATGTAAGTGCATCTCTCACAGGTTGTAGTTTGGGTGGTAGGAGAGGGTTGTCTGTGCACATGAGGCAGTTGCTGCATTGCCCCAGTGTGCCCAGATTCACCAGGTGGACAGAAGAAATCACCAGAAGCTGACCCTTAGGCATGCCTGCTTTTTTTGTAAAGTACAAGAGCTGTTTTAACCTACCTTTTCAATGTACTTTGCAATTATAGGCTTAGTGCCTACAATTAATTTCTCCTTATTAACAAAGAGAGTTGAGTGTTTGTATCAGTTTAAGGCTTCGTAGTGCTTTCCAGCAGGTTCTAGAGCAAGTGCTAGTCACAGGGGTTCAGATTTTAGTGCTACTACTGTAAAACCAGCTAATTCTCAGGGAAAATTTGAAGAGCAGACTTTCTGGCACCTGGAATAGTTTAACCATAGCCCCGCAGTGCTGCACGATGCAAAAAATGTGCAAACACACACGTTTTTAAGCCAGAAAGTTGAAAGGGATAAAAATCAGACCAAAAAGGCTAATAAAATTATGAGACATACTTGTATCTGTACAGTATCTACATGCATGTGCCAGGTCAGATTGCAGTTGTGGATGGGGATTTCTAATACACAGAAGTGCAAATCTATGGTGAAGGACAGAAAATTGTGTAGTATTGAGTGTTGTACTGCAAATGTGCAGACATGGTGCATCCATCCTTTACCAAGGGCACATGTGAGTCTGCTGACAATGCCTCTCTCCCACAATTACATAGGTCACTCTGGTCTGCATATGGAACAGCACCCTGAAGCTGGTGAGTATGAAATTGTTCAGTTGTGCTTTGGTAATACCCCAGGCATGTGGAGGGCATGCAAGTTACCATGCACACAACTATGACTAATAGCCATATTGCTTTATGTGCATGTTAACTTGTGGTGGGGTTAATTGTATTGCATCACACTGGTCACCAATGGGGTCTATCTGAAGAGAACCTGTCAGTGCAAGACGTCTGGACAGACACCAGCAAAATGCATTGGACAAACTGGCTAAGGGAGGGACATGTGTAAAACATTACTGCTATACAGTGGATATAAATGTATACACACACTTGTTAAGATGCTATTTGTTTCTGATATATACTGAATGAGACCACAATATGTCAGTCCACACCTTTCCCAATCTTTAATGTGACCAGGACATGAACATTTCACTTGTAAAACCAAGCATCTGGACTCATGTATTGCACCTACAAGCCTGGACAATTGTGAGGGTAGCAGACGTTGTATCAGTATGCTGTTTCAGTCAGGTATGATACCTGATGCTGCCATATGTGTCAGTACACTCACTGTGGTCTATTTGGCAACAATATCGCATACATGGGCATTATTAAGGCAGGCAGAGCACTAATAGGTTCCAAAAATCTGGATGTTCCAGACACATCTGTACAGAGGACTGGTATGACCTGTACAATGGTTTCACATGCTGCATGTGAGGCAGATGCCATTACCACACTATATAAAGTAATAGCATCAGGAGGTAGTCACCTGCCATGTATGGTACACACATCAAAATGGTATCAGCCACACAAGATATCCACACGAGCACACACCAGCATTGAGATTAGAACTCCTACCTATCTATTTATGTCTACTATAGTGTTACACAGTTATCAGATGTGCCATGGAGCTTACACAATGTCACCTTGTCCAAAGATACTTGTAAGGTGAACAACATCAACAGGACTACTAACTTAGGATGAGTATGGTGCTACACAACTCAAAATGGTATAACCTTCCCAGTACATGATTCTTACACAAATACACACACACAGTTGTCAGTAATGAGATTTGAACTCCTGCCTATCTAATTATTTGCATTATGATATTATGCAATTAGCAGATGTGCCACGCAGCTTACACAATTTCACCGTGTCCAAAGGTACTTCTAAGGTGAATGACAACAACAGCACTAGTAAAGTAGGGTGGGGGAAGTGTAAAGGGTGGTACACAAATCAAAATAGTATAAGCCACACAGTATCTGATTCACACACACATGCGCAGTTGCCAGTATTGGGATTAGAACTCCTGGCTATTTAGTTATGTCTGCTATGGTGTTATGCAGTTATCAGATGCACAACAGAGCTTATACAATTTCACCTAGTCCAAAGGTACTTCTAAGGTGAATGACATCAACAGGACTACTAAATTGGAGTGAGGGGAAATGTAAAATGTGGTACACAATTCAAAAATGGTATAACCCACATAGTACATGATTTTTACACACACACATACACACACACACACACACACACACACACACACACACACACACGCACACACACACTCAGTTGCCAGTATTGGGATTAGAACTCCTGCCTATCTAGTTATGTCTACTATAGTGTTACACAGTTGCCAGATGTGCCATGGAGCTTTTACAATTTCACTTACTCCAAAAGTACCTCTAAGGTGAACGGCATCAACAGGACTACTAAATTGGAGTGAGGGGAAGTGTAAAGGGTGGTACACAAGTCAAAAATGGTATAACTCACACAGTACATGTGTGGGGGTTGGTGGTGGGTATGGGACCCCCACTTTGACACCCATGCATGTGACCTATGACCCCCCAGTTATTTGGCATATACTACAGTGGTACTTGCCAACTAGAGTGGTACTGCATGGTGTGGGTAGGGCAGTACTGGGGATACACATCCTGCTGTCCCACAGAGCTATCAGTTGTCTGCTGCTATCCCAGTTAGCCACCCCATTCCCTTACATACTTGATCAATACCATATATATGCTATCAGGAAAATTCCACTCCATTAGTTTATTTTGTTACAGAGAGTGGCTTACTTTGTGTCTGCAGCTGTTGTGAGGGTGGTGCTTGAGGGCTGACTATGTTGAATGCACACAATACACTGCCTATACATGGTCAGGTATAGGTGGTGTGATGTTTTTCATCCATTTTACTGTGTGTTTGAGTCAGAGAGAGAACTCAGTCCCTGGGGCCCTACAGTGTCAGTGTATGTGCTATGTGTTGCCTCTTTGCCAAGGCTAGGGCATACTGGGCATGCCTCCATCTGCCTATGGGGCAGGCTCAGGATATTCCTCCTCTGAGTCACTTGGTGCCTGTGGAGGACTTGGCAATGGTGTGAGGCTGTGTGGCCCCGCCCCATTTTGTTCCTGCTGCAGTTGTTTTCACAGGATCATATTGTGTAGCATGCCACATACTATGAATGTGTGTGCACATGTGGCTGGAGAGTATTGCAAGGCTCCACTGGATATGTCAAGGCAGTGGAACCGTGATTTGAGCATCCCAAACACATGCTCTATAATGATCCTGGTTTGTGTGTGTACCTCATTATAGCATTCTTGTTTGGGTGTGTGTGCATTTCTGATGGATGTCATCAGCCATGGCTCTTGTGCGTAGCCAGTATCCCCCACCAGCTGGCCATATGGGATGTCCCCACTGGCAAAAGCCTGGTACAGCTGTGATGAATGCCAGATTTGGGAGTCATGATAGCTTCCAGGGCTGCCAGTACACACATTCATGATAATGCCCTGGGCATCGCATATGACCTGGCAGTCGATGGAGGGGAAGCCCTTGCAGTTTATGTAGACCCTACTCCGTTCAACAGGTGGCACTTTGATGTGGATGTGTGTGCAGTCTATGGCACCCAGTACCTCTGGGTAGTCTGCTACAGGGAAGAAGAGACACATATTGCTGGTCCTCTCCTCATGGGTGCTGGGGAAGCGAATGTGCTCAGTGGCATGTGGTCGCATGTCATCCAGGAACTGGTGGAGTATCCTTAATGCAGATGCCTGTGAGACCCCCATGATATCCCCAATTGCTCTTTGGAAAGTACCTGTAGCTAGTATTCTTAGGGCTACACATACCTTGGTATCCACTGGGATGGGTTCCCCTCTGTTGGTTCTGGGTCTGAGATGAAGCTGGCACAGCTCAACAAGTTACTGAAGTATGTCCCTGTTCACTCTGTAGTGCTCCACTATCTCCAGATCATGTAGCCCCTGGTAAGTTACCCTGGGTCTGAACACTCTTCTCCTCCTTCTTGGTCTGAATTGGTTGTCAGCATTTCCCTCCTCACCATCCTCAGTCTCTAGCACATACTGATAGATCAGAGCAGCTGCAGCCCCTAACATGTTTTGTTAGATTTGTCAATTTAAAATTCCCCTGAATGTGTACACCAGTGGTGTAGAGTCTGTGGGAAAAGCCAGACTGAAAGGTGCTTACATAGTTTATAGTAGTGTGCTGGGTTGCTGCCCGTGTAATTGTCTGATTCTGATACATTCCACCTGCCAGCTATGCTTGTTCTCCTTGATTGCCTTCCTTTTGCAGTTTCCCCTTCCCATTTCCTCCCCGTTTACACCCTGATGCACGCCGCACATTCCCAGTGCTCAAATGTCAACAGTTCTGCTATCCCCAGTGGTTTTATTTTAAGGCCTGGTGTGCGCAGCGCACACTCATTTAGCTAAAGTAAACACTTTTAAGCAGAACTGGCCCTTCCTAGACATGAACATGCTCTGCATTTCATGGAATAGGGATATACAGCCTCAGACACACCCCCTGCCTTAGCTGTGTTTAGCTAAGGGCAAGCACAGGCCACTGAGCTCCAATGTGCTTACAGCATTCATGACACACCCCCTTTTCATGTTAGCTCCTCCTGTCTACACCATGGTATTGAAGCACCTACATGGTTAGGTGCATTCTGACACTAAGAAGAAATTTGTGATTCAGTATTAATCACTCATTTGCATACCTCACTGCCTTACTCCTGAGTTACCACACTTACACTGAGCCTTTCCCCTAGCAACCACCATTCCCTGGTATTGTTTTCATTCTGCATGCCATTGACTCTAATGGCAAAATGCAGATTTCTCTCAAAATTGCTTTCCCCCCTTTTTTTTTTTTTTTTTTATTTTCGGCACGATCCCATTTGAGCGCTGCTGCCCTTTTCTTAAATGGCCGAGATCGGCCAAACCCCCCCCCCAACTTTTATTTTATTAAAAGTAAACTATTTTTCATGCCAATGGCCATGTATTTGGCTATTGGCATGCCTAATTAAGAGACTACATGCTTTCTTTGAGGCAGTCATGCCTCCGTTTTCTATTTCGCAGAAATGTATTTGGCTAGTAGCCGAATACATTTCTGCACCCTACACTGTTCCTGCACAGAGACCTTCCAGAATTGCTAATTCAGCTCATATACATGTTTTTCACCAGCAAATGAGCTGATTCACTTACTGCAGGGCTTTCCATGCAGGAACAGTGAAGGGGCACTCATGCACGTGCAAATGGGATGTTCCTGGATCGCTCAGTGGCCATATTCCATGCAGGAGTGCCTGCACTGCTCCTGCATGGAAAAAACACGTTCATGAATCCTGGGGAATGTTAAAACATTCCACATAACATAATATAAAACTTTTCTTAAAACCATAAAACAGTTGGGAACTTATCAGCCAGGATGCAACTATAGCAACTGTGATGATAACAATATCTTCTTCTTTTGGCTGCTCCCGTTAGGGGTCACCACAGCGGATCAACTGTTTCCATTTCATCCTGTCCTCTGCATCTTGCTCTGTCACACCAACCACCTGCATATCCTCTCTCAACACATCCATAAACCTTATCTTAGGCCTTCCTCTTTTCCCGTTACCTGGCAGCTTCATCCTTAGCATCTTTTTCCCAATATACTCTGCATTCCTCCTCAGCACATGTCCAAACCAATGTAATCTTGCCTCTCTGACTTTGTCTCCAAACCTTCCAACCTGGGCTGACCCTCTAATATACTTATTCCTAATCCTGTCCATCCTCATCACACCCAGTGCAAATCTTAACATCTTCAACTCTGCCATGTCAAGCTCTGACTCCTGCCTTTTTGTCAATGCCACTGTCTCCAACCCATATAACATAGCTGGTCTCACTACCCTCTTGTAGACCTTCCCTTTCACTCTTACTGGTACTTGTCTGTCACAAATCACTCTTGACACTCTTCTCCACCCACTCCATCCTGCCTGTACTCTCTTCTTCACCTCTCTTCCACACCCACCATTACTCTGAACTGTTGATCCCAAGTATTTAAACTCATCCACCTTCGCCACCTCTACTCCCTGCATCCTCACCATTCCTCTATCCTCCCTCTCATTCACACACATATATTCAGTCTTAGTTCTGCCGACCTTCATTTTTCTTCTCTCTAGAGCATATCTCCACCTCTCCAGGGTCTCCTCCACCTGTTCCCACTCTCACTACAGACCACCATGTCATCTGCAAACATCATAGTCCACGGAGACTCCTGTCTGATCTCGTCTGTCAACCTGTCCATCACCACTGCAAATAAGAAAGGGCTCAGAGCTGATCCTTGATGTAATCCCACCTTCACCTTAAACGCATCTGTCACTCCCACCGCAGACCTCACTGCTGTCACACTACCCTCGTACATATCCTGTACCACTCTTACATACTTCTCTGACACTCCCGACTTCCTCATACAATACCACAACTCCTCTCTAGGCACCCTGTCATATGCTTTCTCTAAATCCACAAAGGCACAATGCAACTCCTTCTGACCTTCTCTGTACTTCTCCATCAGCACTCTCAGAGCAAACATCACATCTGTAGTGCTCTTTCCTGGCATGAAACCATACTGCTGATCTCTAATCATCACTGCCCTTCTTAACCTAGCTTCCACTAGTCCTTCCCATAACTTCATGCTGTGACTGATCAATTTAATTCCTCTGTCGTTACTACAGCTCTGCACATCACCCTTATTCTTAAAAAATCGGTACCAAAACACTTTTTCTCCATTCCTCAGGCATCCTCTCACTTTCCAAGATTTCATTAAACAATCTAGTTAAAAACTCCACTGCCATTTCACTTAAACACCTCCATGCTTCCACAGGTATGTCATCTGGACCAATTGCCTTTCTATTCTTCACCCTCTTCATAGCTATCCTTACTTCCTCCTTGCTAATCCACTGCACTTCATGATTCACTATCCGCACATCATCCAACCTTCTCTCTCTCTCTCTCTCATTCTCTCCATTCATCAACCCCTCAAAGTACTCTTTCCATCTGCTCAACACACTCTCCTCACTTGTGAGTACATTTCCCTCATTATCCTTTATCACCCTTACCTGCTGCACATCTTTACTAGCTCAGTCCCTCTGTCTAGCCAATCAGTACAGGTCCTTTTCTCCCTCCCTAGTGTCCAACCTTTCACACAACTCTTCATATGCCTTATCCTTAGCCTTTGCCACCTCTCTCTTTGCCATGCACCTCATCTACTTATACCCTTGTCTACTTTCTTCATCTCCGACAATCCCACTTCTTCTACGCCAACCTCTTTCTCTGTATGCTCTCCTGTACTTCTTCATTCCACCACCAGGTCTCCTTGTCCTCCTTCCTCTTTCCAGATGTCACACCAAGCACCTTTCTTGCCATCTCTCTTACTAGATCTGCTGTAGTTACCCAGCTATTCGGTAACTCTTCACTGCCACCCAGTGCCTGTCTTAACTCTTCCCTGAACTCCACCTCACAATTACCCTTTTTCAATTTCCACCATTTGATCCTTGGTGCTACCCTCACACTCATCTTCCTCTTCTTGATCGCCAATGTCATCCTACAAACCACCATCCTATGCTGTCTTAACTACACTTTCCCCTGCCACCACTTTACAGTCTCCAATCTCCTTCAGACTGCCCCTTCAACATAAGATATAATCCACCTGTGTGCATCTTCCTCCACTCTTGTATGTCACCCTGTGCTCCTCCCTCTTGTTAAAATACATATTCATCACAGCCATGTCCATCCTTTTCACAAAATCCACTACCATCTGACCTTCTGCATTCCTTTGCTTAACACCATACCTACCTATCACTTCCTCATCCCCTCTGTTCCCTTCACCAACATGCCCATTGAAATCTGCTCCAATCACCAGTCTCTCACCCTTGGGTACAGTCATCCCCACTTCATCCAATTCACTCCAAAATCTTTCTTTCTCATCCATCGCACAGCCACATTGTGGAGCATATGCATTAACAGCATTCATCATTACACCATCAATTTCCAGCTTCATAAACATCAGTCTATCCGACACTCTTTTCACCTCCAAAACACTCTTAGCATACTGTTCCTTCAGGATAATGCCTATGCCATTTCTCCTTCTATCCACACCATGATAAAACAATTTGAACCCGCCTCCGATACACCTAGCCTTGCTCCCCTTCAATCTGGTCTCTTGCACACACAATATACCAACCTTCCTTCGGTCCATCATATCAGCTAGCTCTCTCCCTATACCAGTCATACTGCCAAGATTCAAAGTTCTGACCCTCACTATCACAGTCCTAGCCTTTACCTGCCTTTGGGCATGCCTTCCCCCTCTTCTCCTCCTTCGGCCAACAGTAGCCCAATTTCTGCCAGCACCCTGTTGGCCAACAGTACTGGTGGCGGTTGTTGTTAACCCAGGCCTCGACCGATCCGGTATGTATATCTGTACTGTTGTCCGCATGTATGATTTGGCAAAATTTTATGCCGGATGCCCTTCCTGATGCAACCCTCCCCATTTATCTGGGCTTGGGACCGGCACAAAGAACTGCACTGGCTTATGCAGGATACAAATATAGCAATTGTGATGATAACAATATATATTTTAAATATTTTTTGCTATACATTTTAAAATACATGCTATTGAGATGTTGCCATTAATCCCCAGGTTATTCTTGGCATTCAAATGTAATTGCCATTCTGTTTCTGTTATTTGTAAATGTAAATCTGGGTTACCGCCCCTTCCTTCAATGTTTGGGATACCTAAGATACACAAGAATCAGACAGACCCCCCCCCCCCCCATGCAGGCCGATAGTGGAAGCTAGGGGCTCAAAAACAGAACCCCTAGCAGACTTCATTAATTATTATTCAAAACCAGTTTTGAATACGAAAACTCATGTGTTAAGAGATTCATGGCACTGCTTAGAACTGCTGAGAATGGCAAATCTTGATCAAGATTATTTGTTTGTTACTGTGGATGTGATCAATCTATTTTCAGTAGTACCACATGAAATAGGTTTAGCGTTTTATTCCGATTGTTTAGCACATGATGGCATTATGCAGCAGTTCAGAGTGAATGTGTTGGTGGATTTAATGGAAACAGTATTAAAAAATAATTTTCTGTGGTTTGAAGGCGAGTATTTCAGGCAGTCTTCAGGTGTGGCAATGGGTGCAAAATGTGCACTGGTATTTGCCAACCTGATATTAATTGAATGGGAAAAAAGATATGTGTTCTCATCCCACTTTATGTCCAAGATCTTAACATACCATAGGTTTTTAGATGACATACTTCTTCTATGGAAGGGAAATGCGGAAGGGGTGACTGAATTTATTGACTATACAAATGCAACCACAGAATTTCTGAGATTCACCTACAGGGTGCATAGGCATGAAATGGAGTTTTTGGACATATTATTGAGCAAAGATGTTAATACTAGTGAGCTGTCCTCAAATACTTTTAGAAAGAAGACATATGTAAATACACTTCTCCACTTTGATAGTTGTCATCCTTACCACCAGTGGAAAAGTGTAGTAACAGGATAAATGGTTAGACTTTCGAGGCTGGTGAGTGATGACTGGGATGAAGCAATGTCAACCCTAATTGGGATGTTTAAGGAGAGGAGGTACTCTATTCATTTGTTATTGTCAACATGAAAGGAGGTGATAAAAAATAGGACCACTAGGCGTGTTCCCATTTTAAGAGGAGGTAATAGTGGAAGCAATACCACACAAGAAGGAAAACTTGGTTATAATGTTATGGTAATACAATACAACCAAGATGCAACACTATTAAGGACAAAAATGTGTTCATTATGGGAAGAAATTTTTGACAGTAGCTTAAAAGAAAAACTGGGTAAGGAACCAAAAATAGTATACAGTAGAGTAATAAATATAAAAGAAATGTTGGAGAAAAATAAAGAAAGAGCGAGTGTAGCATACAGATCAAAAATGCACAAATGTGGTGCATGCAGATTATGTAGGTTTATTAATGATGGTACCTATGTGGAAATTATAACATCTGACAGAAATTTACAATGCCCTGGTGTATGTAACTGTAACACAAAATTTGTGGTTTATGTGGCTATGTGTGTCTCATTCCCAGCCTTTTATGTGGGCAAGACCACAAGACATTTGAGAGAGAGGATAGGAGAGCATAACAGGGACATTAAGAAACAGAAACTGAATAGTGTCCTGTATATGCACAGTAATGAATGCATTAACTTCAATACGTTTATATTTTTTGTGTTGGATACAGTATTCATTGAAGGAAGGGGTGGTGACCCGGATTTAGATTTACAAATAAAAGAAACAGAATGGCAATTATGTTTGAATGCCAAGAATAAACTGGGGATTAATGACAACATCTCAATAGCATGTATTTTAAAACATAGAGCAAAAAATATTTAAAATATATATTGTTATCATCACAATTGCTATAGTTGTATCCTGGCTGATAAGTTTACAAATGTTTTAGCATTTTAAGAAAAGTTTTATATTATGTTATGTGGAATGTTTTAACACTGTTTTTTTAAGAAAAATTGTTTTCAAAGCAGAACAGACAGGAAATGATATATGTACTTAGTCAGTATATATGAAGTCATTTTAGTGTTTGAATTTGACTCTGATAATGCCTTAGCATACTGGGTGAAAGCGTGAAGTCTGTTTTAATTGTATTTAATAAAATTACGGTCGTTTCGAACTTTTTGGAGTGGTTAATCTTTAATAACCTGCTTTATTTGAGATTGAAGGGTAAGGCCACGAGCAGGTGGCAGTAGTTTTGGAGTTCGATTCTCTAATTCCTCACATGCATACTGTGTGAGTGAGTGCATCACTTACCAGCTTGTACAATGATGCTCATGGGTCACCTCTGAAAAAATGTACATTTGCCTTATTAGCTTAACTTGTTTAACCACTAAAAACATAGATACACATACATACATACATATAGAAGTAAATACATGTCAATTGCAAATAAAACTAGATAGCTGAGTGCAGACTTAATAGGCTGAACTAATATGAGTATACATGTTCCTGCATTCACATTATTTATCCACAGAATAACATTATCACAGTTGTATGCATTTATCTTTGTCTCTCTCACGCGCGCACACACACACACACACACACACACACACACACACACACACACACACACACACACACACACACACACACACACACACAAATGCACACTCACACACACAAACACACGGATGCACACACACACACACACACACACACACACACACACACACACACACACACACACACACACACACACACACACACACACACATTAAAAGTGTAAAGGGGAAGTGTTTGAAAGCCACGTTGTAGGTTGGGGAAATTGTCCTTATTGCAATGAAGATGGTTAACCCCCTATTTGTTATCACATCCTAGCCATCATTTATTTTACAGTGTGTTTGTATATTCTGTTTGAGGTCTTGGTTAGTCTCATGTAGAAAACTCAGAACACCAAAAGACCACAGCACAATACCAGGAACCACTCTTTATTCCACAGTTGTTAGCACTTTCACCAACAAGACTTCTTCAGACATAATGAAAATTTAAAAACATTTCCTTGAAATACTCTCTGCAAGTCATGTGAACACCATCACATGACAAAACTCCTACTGTTCACTTGGATTTAAAAAAAAAAAAAAAAAAAACCACTTCTGAGTTTTCTACAGGTGCTTGTTTTTGTCCTCAATTAGCCTCATGTAACTTTGTACATATTATGTTTTTTATTTTAAGTGTAACTAGGTCTTATTTGAAAAAGGGCCCTTTCCAGCCGCAACCTAGTTACACTTTAGTTTTCTCTTCCTTATACTATGTTCCAACAGATACTGATTTGTCTTTTGTTCCTCAGGCCTTCTGCTTACTTTCAGTTTCAATGAAGTTGCAAAGTGCTGTTTATGCCTTTTGTTTTATTTGTTAATTCTTACTGAAACAAACAGCCTAAAAACAGCATTGTGGTTTTTGACACCTTATGATCACTCTGTGCTTCTAGGCATACCTATCAACTATTCAACTTTTTGCAGATTGCCTGTGATATTACTTCATATTTTTGCCCTGTCTCATGCAAAATTTTTGATTTTCTTGTAAATTACTGATAATCAGTCAATAATGTGAG
This sequence comes from Protopterus annectens, assembly GCF_019279795.1. NCBI lineage: Eukaryota > Metazoa > Chordata > Ceratodontiformes > Protopteridae > Protopterus > Protopterus annectens. The sequence goes on along the minus strand of NC_056733.1, from coordinate 1,217,985,355 downwards.
ACATCAGAGTTTCATAACTTGTATTTTTCAGAAAATGTATGTTAATGCACAACTTGTTGTTCTATTTACTTTTTAAGTGAATTAGAGTAATATTTAAAAACTGTCCCTGATTTTGGACTGTTCCCCTAATTATTTTTGGCTTTGTCTGGAATTCTTGAGCAAAGAACTTGAGAGGTATTCTTCTGGGACACCAGACTGGTTGATATGTGTAGCTTCTCAGGCCTACTGCTGCTTATTGATGAAATCTCAACATACATTCACATTCTGCAGTTTGTCCTTTAAGTTTATTATGAGTCCCACCAAAATAGTTTTGAATCTGGTATATATTTACTGCTTGTGTCTATTATTTTTGTTTCTTGCATATTTGATAGATATTAACACGTGGAGCTGTGAGCAGCAGCACAGACTCTAGATGGTACCCAACTGGGGAAAGAGTTGTATAGATCAACCTGTAGTACACAGTATCCTTAAGATAGGAGAACACAGATCACAGACTTCATGTAGTAGCAGGACTAGTCACTCAATGGTGTAAAACTATGGCTGTAGGTGATTCGGTCATGTTAACTAATGTCACCAAAATGGGCATGGGAATTTGCCCATGATAAGTGGGTTAAGAAACCTCCTACTCCGACGTATGCCTAGGCACCCATGCTAATAATGGGAGGGGTGTATGTGCTCCTGCTGGCCAGTGTGTGCCTACCATAAAGCCCAGCAGCCCTGGGTGAATAATCTACTGGCTGGTTTATGTCCTGTTGCCCAGCTTGGGTTACATGGGATAGCTCTGATGACTGAAAGCTACATGTAAAACCAATCAACCTGCCAAACATGAACTAAGAATTGTTACACTCAGTGTAGGTTCACTGACAGGATGCAGCTTGGAAGGGGATGACATGATGGTAAGGAGGAAACTGGACATCCTATGTATCCAATAGACAAGATGTAAGGGGAATGCAGCAAAGTTACTTGGCTTGGAATCTAGTGTTTACTACTCAGGAGCAGGACAGACTAGAAATAGTGTGGGAGCTGCGGTAAGGGAGTGGCTTCAGAAAGGCAGTGAGGGATGTCATCAAAATTAGTGACAGACTCATGGCGAACAGACTCCAATGTAAGGATAGGGCAGTATTCATAATCTCATCCTATGTCTCACAGCAGGGATGTGATAGTGAGGAAAAGAGTGCATTCAGGCAGCAGTTGCAGGACCTACTAGATAAAGCAGGACAACATGAATTGGACCATGTGTCCTCCCAGTGACATGCACAGTATCCACCAGGGATCATTGTAGGAGACAACCCTATCACTGCCCTTCCCAGAGATAGGCATGCCCGTCCCTCCATGCCACTCCTTCAGTCACTGGATCTGCTAATTAACCCTGTGATGCCTGGGCTGTAGTTATGGCTTAACCCTTCTATGCTACAGGGTAATTGGTGCTGCTTGAGAAAGGTACCAGCTATGTAAGTGTACTACATTTTTTGGCATTTAAGGTGAATCCATGATTGATATACCAAAAGTTCATCTGGTCCAAGCTGTGCTGGAATATCAGATTGTAAAAATGAGAATTTAATGACTGCACCCTGTTTCAGTAATCACCAAACATATTTATTCAGCATCCCTTGACATCTGCTTTCAGTTCTGAGGCGTAAATGTCAAAGAACAGGGTGGAACAGGATAGAGCCCACCCTACTAATGAAAGTCCTCTGGTTGGCAGGGGTGCACTCTTAATTAACAATCCATGTTCTGTTGGAAAGTCAGTTGGCTCTCCAGTGTACTATATATGGGTTTATCTTTGGATGGGATCGTTTCTTTGTGATAGCAGCATGTAAGATGGTGCTAAAGGCTTTGGTGAGATCACTGTAAACAGAGTGGCCTAATAAGCCATTCAAGTCTTTTTGCAGAGGTTAAGCTCCATGCATTCTCTAACATGGGGGGTCTGTGCCTCCCTCATTGACTATACATATTAGCTCCAAGGTTGGTTTACCTTGTCTACAGCAATGACTTAGGTTCAGGTAATGGTCCAGGTACTGGTGGAACCATCCATAGAAAATGAGAAATGAAGAGACATTTCCTGCTCACTTCTCCCAAGGAGGAGGTTATGGGAGATGACACAGGGTATGACTTCCACCAGTGACTCATTGGTGGAGACAGAAGACATACCTTGAACTGACTACTTGAAATGTGAGGGTGGAGTTGCTTGAGAGGCTACATCATTTATGGACGTTTGTGTTATTTCTTTTTCCAGGTACTCCTGTTTCCATCTCAAAGACATGCCGTAGTTGGATTGGTGACTGTAAATTGTCCATAGGTATGTGTACAGTCTCTCAATACACGTTGTTTTTATTTATAAACTTAAAAAAAAAACACTAGGAAAAAAATATTTTCAGGTAAAAGCATGCAAAAAAAAAAACAAATAAAAAAAACACATTTCAAAACACATACAGCTAACATTTTCCCGCACATACACATTAAAAACCTATCTTGTAAATGCATGAACAGAAGACTAACCCTGGGATTCATTATCATCTACACTAAGTATACACTAAGTGTACATGTTCTGAATGAACAGACAGCACAAGCATAACTCATACCTTCTTCCTCCTAATTTTAGTTTTCCTACTGATTTTCTTGCAGCCTTAAATATCACAGGGGAATTCACAAAGGTTACCACAAAGTGCATACTACACCAACACTTAGTCTAATATTCCTGAGTGACTAGAAAGGACAAACAATGTGGTAGGGATATTCTTGAATACATTCATGTACACTTACAGTATACTCATGTAAGCATTAAAGAATCCTTTCTGTGATGCATTATAACGTTCAGCTTAAAGCTTTACAGTTCTTAAAACTAGTCTTTTGCAAAATATTGTAACAGATTAGTTGATTTGCTTTAATCAGCTCATACTATTTCATTTTTTTTAAATGTTTTAATATTATACATTAACCAAGTTGTAGTACTGTGGCTGCCAAAGTGAATTTGTCTCATTTCTCTATCTGACCCCTCGCCACACACACTTTTAAGAATTCTAGTATATTAGTTGCCTTGCAAACCTTGTAGTGACATTAAATACCATTTATTTAAAAATTTCTATCTATACTGCTATTGTGTTACTGCAATCACTTCCCCTTTTTCTACTTTTTTGTCCTGTTAATTTCTGCTCCATCACCCTAGCCCATGCAGTTGTGACTCCATATTCCCTTTGCAGACACAGCAAAGTAAGGGCACAAAAGTTGGCTGGTGGCACCCTTTAGTCACTTTATACTAAAACACAATTTATTGATTTGTTTACTACATTGGATCATCTGGGGAAAAAAACACTGCAACCTGCCACCAACAATATATGTTTTAACACAACTATTGGAGTTAATTGTCTGCAGACTACGCATAAACAGAAGGTCAGCAGCCATGATGGGAACTTGGTTTGAGGTTCAATAACTGTCAAAACTTCCATTGTTATACTATTATCTAGGAATGAGATGTAAATAAATGGTGGCATATGCCCATGTGGAATAGGTCTATACCCTACACAAATCACACAAACCGTGGCACTGCTCTGCTGCCTGCCTTGCATCTGTGCTATATGGCTGCAAGGCAATTGACACGGACAGAGCAGTGTGACCACTATAGAAAACTGCAGACATGCAATGAGCAAAGCAGGGACACATTTTGTACCCTTAATAAGTGTCAGAAACCCACAGTGCAACTAAAATACAGCTCACACAACATGATATACTACATGCCTCTATATCTGGATGTAGGTATGAAAGTGGTAACTCATTGAAAGCTTTGTGTGGGCAAACGTGCGTGTGTTTGTGGGTGTGTGTATGTATATGTGCATGAGTGCATTCAAGACTCCTGGAATGTAAATTTCACAAATCCCTGGTTCAAATGCATGCACATTTCCTGTCACTACAATACCTCTCTGAATGTGTTCCATTTAAAGGCAGCTTTAAAAACATAGTTTTGCAGTCATGTCAAAAATTGGAAGATGAAACAAGTTGTAAAAATATATCATATATTGTTGGACTCAGGAATCCTCCTGCTAGTTTGCACTTTGTCATCTTATAACATCTTTGTCTTTGCAAAAATGTTTCCATAAACACCTTTTTGCCAGGTTTTGCAGTTTTAGTTAACTAAGAAGGAGCAGTGAGAAAAAAATGAAGCTGTTTCTACATCACCCTGTAAGAGCATGTAAATAGGTAAGTAAAATGAAGCTTCAGCATTGGACTTGGCATGCATACAGCAACTTTGTTAACAATTACATTCTCAGAATTTTTTTTCAGCTTGAAATATACTCAGTTTTGCAACATGAACTTGCTAACCTTTCAGGAAAACAGTATACTTTTGAAGTAACATTGAGCAATGTGTAAAACATATAAAGATTCCAAAGACAACCACAAGGCATTCTATAACTATGTCAAGAATCTAAATGGCAATGCTCAGATCTGCTCTGAGCTACAACAGAATGGCATTAAATATACTGATCTGAAGGATAGTGCCAATATCCTGGCAGATCAATTCAGTGCCAACTTCACCTCCCTCTCACCCCCTAAACGGCCCATCTCAATATCGGAAGATTGACAAATTCCGGTAATAACGGCCACACAGGTAAAAAAACGCACTCTCCAAAGCTAAGAATACAGCATCCATGGGAACAGATGATATCTCGGGCTGTGTACTACATGAACTACAAAATGAACTGGTACCTCACCTCACCTAAGTGTCATGTTTAATCATAGCCTCACCTCAGGCTTTGTGCCCACTAAGTGGCGCACAGCTACAGTTTTATCCCACTCCGCAAGGGGGATCCACCTTGGATCCCAGGAGCTACTGCCCCATCAGTCTGACGAGCTTGATCTGCAAGGCCATGGAACGTATTATCATGGAATTTATAAACAAAGACATTGGCAACCTTCAAACACTGGACCCCACACAGTCTGGGTTCATCAAGGGCCGATCTTGTCTCCTGAACCTGACTGACTTCTTCGAATCAGTCTCCAGAGCTGTGGACGAGGGTCCACACAGCCTATCTGGACCTCGCCAAGGTCTTTGACACCATCCCCCACTCTGGAATCATAGGTAGACTTACTAAGCTGGGCATTAATCCCTACGTCACTCGATGGGTTGCCAAATGGCTTACTGACAGAACCCACACTGTAAAAGTAGCGGACTCCAAATCCAGCTCCAGACAAGTGACAAGTGGTTCAGTCCTGGGACCGCTCTTGTTTGGCATCTACTTCTCTGAAGTACAGGCCAACACTAAGGGACAATGGCTAACAAAGTTCGCAGATGACTGCAAACTGGGAGCCATTATTGAATCCCCAAATGATGTGGATACTCTACAAAAGGGTCTTACAGAAACAGATGCTTGGTGCCAGAGCCATGGGCTCAAGCTCAGTGCCAAGAAATGTATAGTTATCCCCTTTGGGAAAAAACATGTACCCATGAATTACCACATAGGTGGCAGTACACTAAACACCAAGTGTGATAAGAGACCTAGGGACACAGGTGGACAGTGGTCTCACCTTCGATAACCACATCGCCACAACAGTCAAGAAATCTTTCTATGTGGCACACCTTATCACTAATCGCTTTTCATCCAGAAAAAAGGAGGTCATTGTCCCACTGTACTCATCCCTCATTAGACCCATTATAGAATACAACACCCCGTTTGGTATGTACCTGTCAAGACATCTGCAACAACTGGAAAGGCCACAGAAATACTTCACTAAAAGAATCACAGGCCTAAAGCAGAGGTCCTACGCTGACCACCTTAAAAAAATCCAGCTATACTCATTTGCATATCGTCTACTCAGTGGTGATCTCTGCTTAACATACAAGGCCATGTCAAACTCAGAGCTGTTGGACATGCTACACTTAAAGAAATCCCAAACCCTAAGAGCCACATACTACAGGGATCTAAACCTTGCCATGACAATAATTAAAGCATGCTGGAGGGATAGGTTCCTGACCCAGAGACTCCCCAGACTCTGGAATAGACTGCCCATACATGTCAAGCAGAGCGCCTCTTTGGCCCTCTTCAAAAGGAACCTTGAGGATTGGATGAGAGAAAGGAAATTCACCCAGGGGATCATGTCAGTCGCCTTGCAAGACAGTGGTCCAGGGAAGTAAATAGTCTGGGAAGAAATAGCCAGGGAATTGTTATGGCTAGGCTTGTATAGGCCCTAGGGCCGATAGCCTAGTACCAACCTATGAGCCTATGAAAAATTATTAATACATACCATCATTTTATCCCTTTAATATCTCAGACATCACTCATACCTTTTCCACATCTATTCCTGCTATCTTCTCTCTCACACCCTACCCTTCTCTACTCCCACTATCCTACACTTCCACCAATATAATCTGTTCCCATATGTAATGACCTCTAGAATATTAATAATCGTTATGCTAATCATCTATTATGTGAATACTGCTGCATCTTCCTATTACCAGGCTTGAACACTATGACTTCAGATGTCTTACTTCTCTTGCCTTAAACAAATATGCTAGTTCCTGGGAATTTTTTTTCACTTAAATTAGAAAGTTATGAGAGAAAGACTATTTAACAAGACTACAACAGGGATTATATCTTGCTGTAGCCTGAGGTACTGGCTCATCTAAAACTGCTACCTCTAGAGTTTTTCTTCCATAACTTGTTTTTCCTTCTTGCTCAACAACTGCTATGCTCTTCAGCAAAGGGAGCAAGGTAGTGTCAAGGACCACTTTACTACTGTTGAGCACAGCACACAAACCTCTTTCTCTTTGTGAGCTATTAATGATGAACTTCAGTTGTTTGACTAACTGCTCTTTTATATTTTTATAAACATTGAACTGTTACCTTGTCCCACTGCAATAGCTACTTTGATTTTATTAAGTGCTACCCTAATATAGACTGGGAACACTACTCAAGCCCAAACACTCTAGCCCAAAAGTTCCTGGAATTCATAAACTCAAATGCCATGGAACAACTAGTCACCATCCCCACAAGAGGAGAAAACATACTTGATCTCATCATCACGAACATGGGAGCACAATGTTCAACGCCGGAAGTATACCCCTCACTGGTGAGATCTGATCACAAACTAATCTCGCTGGAGGTCCTCATCCCGCCCCCACCCGAAATGAAAAAGACCACAGTAAAGAACTTCTCGAAGCCGACTTCACACTTCTTAAGACTAGCGTGGGCTCCTTTAAGGCCCTGAGCGGTTAACATTACTCAAACCGCTGAATCACTTACAAATGCCTTCTACCAGCACCTGCAGGGCTGCATGGATCAGGCAATCCCAAGCAAAACAAAGACTCTTTGTACCAAAGGCAAGCGTCCAGTCTGGTGGACCCCAGCCATAAACAAACTCTACAACAAAAGGAGAAAGCTACTACAAGATAGAGCAAAATCCTTAAAAGGTAAGACACCGCTGATCACTATAAGTAAAAAGCTAAGAGCTCTCATAAAATCATCCAAAGCTAATTTTGAGAAAAAAATAGCTAAGGACTCTAAAGACAACCATAAGGCATTCTTTAGCTATGTCAGAAACCTAGGAGGAAACTCCCAGATATGCTCAGAATTAGTTCAAAATGATGTGAAGATTACTGATCCTACAGACATTGCCAACATACTGGCTGAAAGGTTCAGTGCAAACTCCCCCCCCCCCCCAAGGAGAGATATCTATACCAAATGATTGTAGCCCCCCAAACATCTCTAACGCCCAGGTGAGAATTGCTCTCTCCAAGGCAAAGAACACAGCATCCATGGGACCTGATGGTGTCCCCGGCTGTGTGCTCCATGAACTCAACGAGGAATTAAACCCACAGTTTGGACAGCTGTTTAATCTTAGTCTCACCTCCGGATACGTACCCAGGGAGTGGCGCACAGCGACTGTGGTCCCACTCCACAAAGGCGGTGCCTCCACCGACCCTGGAAATTACCGTCCCATTAGCTTGACAAGCCTTATCTGCAAAGCCATGGAGAGGATCATAATGGATCTCATAAATAAAGACATAGGGAACTTGCAGACTTTGGATCCAACCCAGTTTGGCTTTGTCAAAGGCAGATCATGCCTTCTAAACTTGGTTGACTTTTTCAAACAGTCACCAAGGCCATTGACGAGGGAAAGGCAGTCCATACAGCCTACCTAGACCTGGCGAAGGCTTTTGATACAATACCTCACTGGGTATCATTGAAAAACTCATCAACTTAAATGTAAACCCATACATTACAAGATGGGTTGCAAACTGGCTGAGTGACAGAACCCACAGGGTCAGAGTTGCTGGCGCCATGTCAGACTCAAAGCCTGTCACAAGTGGTGTCCCACAGGGCTCAGTCCTGGGCCCACTCTTGTTTGGCATCTACTTTTCTGAAGTACAAGCAAACACAGGAGGGTTATGGCTGACAAAGTTTGCAGATGACTGCAAACTGGGCGCCGTAGTTGAAAACACATCCGACACAGATATCCTTCAGAAGGGTCTCACAGAAACCGGATAACTGGTGCCAGAGCCATGGCCTAAAGTTAAATGCCAAGAAATGCATAGTCATACCCTTCGGGAAAAATAAGGTTACCCCTAGCTACCATATAGGTGGCAATCCCCTGAACACAGAAGAAGTTATTAGGGACCTGGGAACCCAGGTTGACAGTAGCCTTTCATTCGACACTCATATTGCTAAAGTAGATAGGAAGACCTTCTACATTGCCCACCTTATCATGAAGGGATTCACATCTAGATCAAGGGAAGTCATAGTCTCCCTATACTCATCACTCATCAGACCAATGATCGAGTACAATGCCCCATTCGGAATGTATCTGACCCGACACTTGCAGCAGCTGGAGAGGCCACAAAAGTTCCTCACCAAAAGGATAAAGGGTCTCAAAAATCTGTCTTATGCTGCCCGACTGAAAGAACTCCAGTTATATTCAGTTGCTTACCGCTTGCTCAGAGGTGACCTATGCCTGACATACAAGGCCATGTCAAACCCAGATTTGATGAACATGCTTCATCTCAAAAAATCTAGATCCCACAGAGCCACAAGGGCGGGAGACTTAAACCTCGACACGGTTATTAATAGGACGTGCTGGAGGGATAGATTCATCACCCAAAGACTCCCTATGCTGTGGAACAAAATCCCGGTTTATGTGAGGCAGAGCACCTTGCTGGCCTTGTTCAAGAGGAATCTTGACCAATGGATGGGAGATCGCAGATACACCCCAGGGGTTACCTCAGTGTCACTGCTCGACAGAGGCACAGCAAAATAATGGGCATAGTTTCTCCAAACTAAAGGGGTGGCGTAAGCCACAAAACTATGGGCTAGGCTTATAAATGCCCTCAGGCAGATAACCTAGTATGAACCTATGAACCTATGAACCTATGAACTAATATGTCTTCCATAGTTATAATGAGGGAAGTAATGGGGTTGATAGCACACTTGGGTGGTCTTTTTAAATGGGTGGAATATGAACAGAAATGTTCATATACATTTCACATGCCTATAAATTATTTGAGACTATGTCATCTGCACTGGGGTAGGTCAGCAGCCTGTGGGGGCCATATCTAAGATTAATTTCTCAGCCTTGCATCTTTTTACTGGATAAAACACTGCTGACTCTTTGCAGAAAAAGGTGAAGTCCCAAGACTGGAAAAACTCCCTTATTAGCCTCAACAAAAAGTTGAGATCCCTCATCAAAACCTCTAAATCCAGCTATGAAGGCAGAATTGCGGCAGACACTAAAAACAGCCACAAAGCCTTCTATAGTTATATCGAGAATCTCCATGGCAATACCCAGGTTTGCTCTGAGTTACTGCACAATGCTACCTCCTATACTGAGCCAATAGATATTGCCAACATACTGGCTGACAGATTCAGTGCCAATTTTACCCCTTTCTCACCCCCTAAGGGACCAGTCACAATACCCGAGGAATGCCAGGCACCCAGTATTACTGCAGCACAGGTTAAAGCTGCATTGTCCAAGGCCAAGAATGCAGCTTCCATGGGACCTGACAATATACCTGGCCGTGTTCTACATGAACTACAAAGTGAACTGGCACCACATCTGTGTGCCCTGTTCAATCATAGCCTCATCTCAGGCTTTGTCCCTACAGAATGGTGCACTGCTACAGTCATCCCTCTCCATAAAGGGGGAGCAACTACAGACCCGGGAATTATCACCCTATTAGCCTGACGAATCTGATATGTATGGCTATGGAGCGCATCATCATGGACCTAATTAACAAGGATATAGAGAATCTCCAAACACTAGATCCCATGCAATTTGGTTTTGTGAATTGTAGATCATGCCTGCTCAACCTGGTTGACTTTCTTTGAATCAGTCACCAGAGCTGTGGATGAGGGCAAGGCAGTTCACACAGCCTACCTTGATCTGACCAAGGCCTTTGATACCATTCCCCACTCAGGAATTATTGATAAACTCACCAAACTAAGCATCAATCCCTATATCACTAGGTGGGTTGCAAATTGTCTCACAGACAGAACCCACAGAGTGAAAGTAACGTACTCCAAGTCAGACTGCCGACCAGTCACGAGTGGAGTCCCAGAGGGCTCGGTCCTGGGTCCTCTCCTGTTTGGCATCTACTTCTCAGAAGTCCAGGTCAACACAGAGGGACTATGGCTGACCAGGTTTGCAGACGACTGCAAGCTGGGAGCCAATATTAACTCCCCAAGTGATGTAGACAGCCTACAGTAAGGCCTCACTGAGACCAATGACTGGTGTCAAAACCATGGCCTTAAGCTTAATGCCAAAAAAATGTGTCATCATCCCCTTTGGGAAAAACTCAGTTCCCACTTATTACCACATCAATGGGAGCCCACTGAACACTGAAGGTGTTATAAGAGATCTGGGGTCACAGGTTGACAGCAAACTCTTCTTCGACCACCACATTGCCACTGTGGTCAGAAAGTCCTTCTGTGTGGCACATCTCATTACCAAGGGTTTTGCATCCAGGAAGAAAGAGGTCATCATCTCTCTCTACTCTTCCCTCATTAGACCAATCATCGAGTATAATGCCCCATTTGGCATGTACCTCACTAGACACATGCAACAGCTGGAAAGGTCACAAAAGTAACTCACGAAGAGGATCCTAGGCCTTAAACACATGCCCTACATGGACAGACTTAAAAAACTCCAGCTATTCTCTGCCCAGACATAAATCCAATAGAAAATCTGTGGGATGACCTGAAGAGGGCTGTGCACAAGAGATGCCCTCACAATATAACAGATTTGGAGTGCTTTTGCAAGGAAGAGTAGGCAAATATTACCAAGTCAAGATGTGCCATGCTGATAGACTCCTACCCAAGAAGACTGAATGCTGTAATTAAATCAAAAGATGCTTCAACAAAGTATTAGTTTAAGGGTGTGCCCACTTATGCAACCAGCGTATTGTACATTTTTTTATTTTTTATATTTTTTTACCCTAACAGGTTTGTTTGTTTTTCAATTGAATTGCACAGCTTATAGGTCACATTAAAGGTCGGAAAAGTTTTCAAATGATTTATTGTGGTCTCATTTTTTTATATCACAAAAACCTGGCATTTTAACAAGGGTGTGTAAACTTTTTATATCCACTATATATATATATATATATATATATATATATATATATATATATATATATATATATATATATATATATACTTACATATAGCATTACTTTGCAATTTTATAGCAGCTCTTTTCATACTGAAAATTTGAAGTTAATGTTCCAAAATTCATTTTAGCTCAGTACATAATTAGGCCTGATTTTAGGTGTTACATTAAACATTTTTGAAGTTTGTGAAATACTGCTCTCCTTTATACCCTTAGCCTCAGAGGTGGTCTTTTCAGGCTCACTCGTTGCAGTCTCAGGGACACTTCTGTGGTTACATCAGTGATCACTGCAAGAACAAAAGTTGAATTCATCTCTGAAATAGACCTCCCTGTGGAACTCTTAGTTTTGCTAAGTCATTCCTTTTGGACTACACACTAGGCCTTTCATTCTTTAATTAATATGGATGTAGTCATTCTCCTTCTGAGGCTGTGGCTACTGTCAGCCATCCTTCCTTGGACATAATATTGGTTATCCTTATGTCTTTCTATTATGTGGTGATCCTGACCACTAGCTCTGAAATGTTTTTTGCTATTAAGATTCATTAAGATATTCAGTAGCTTGATTGATCCTCTCGACATTTGCAAAATATGGCATTTTCAAATAAACTGGGTAGAATGAGTGTTACTTGTGCAGGAAGATCATAGTCATCACTGAGACATTCCTATACAAATATTTGCTTAGCTGTGTTCTAGTACTATCATGGAGAAGATGACGTCTGAAGCAAAGCTGTATATATACCAACTATTTCAACACATTCAGGGCTGGGTTCCTTGGATATATATACACACAGAGGAAAATGTGTTTTATTCCAAACTGATTCTAGTTTTATACTTGATTGTTTATTTTTTTATTTCTTTATTTTTGGGGGGAGGGGGTTATTAAATGAGATGACCTCCAGAAAAGAACTGTGTGGAAAGCAGTTAACTCTGATGGTAGAAGTCAGGAAATGATTGGTTCTATATAGACACCGATAATCTGATTGTCAATAGGTTTTGTTTTGTATAGACATTCAATAGGCTGATTCCATTTTTGTATTGCACTCTTTATATTTTGATCATGGATGTGGATTTATTAATAGTTTTTCTAAGATAATTCACAGAATGTATTTGCTTGAGTGAGACATCATCAAGTGTTAAGATATATGATTTGGATGATTTTACAGCATATATTGGTTACTATAGAAGATGATACTTTTGGTCTTAAATTCATTCAAGGTCAACTCCAAAACTTGCCACCAGTATCTTAGCTTTGAAAATCACACCTAGTGGCAATTGTTCCACTACTGGAATAATATATTTAGCCAAATGTTTTTGGATGTTTATGTTTTTATATTATAAAACAGAAATATCTCTGAGGAAGAGGATCTATGAACATAATTATGACATCTGGAAGATGAATTTTAATAATGCCTTATTGGAACACGCTGATTTATGCAAGGAATATAGGAACTTTTGTTTTGGTTGTGGAGAAGGTGGAAAATAATCCCCAGGGTGGTGAATGGGAAAAAGTTTTGAAATATAAGAAACTTCTCTGGCACCTTAGATTAAATGCTGTGATGCCCCTAGGGCTTAATGAAAGTATCTGGATTCAACAAGTGCTTCAGTGAATCCCTGTTAAATTATAATTAACATCAAAATATTTAAATACTTTTTAAAAGGAAGAATTATTTACTTCATATTGAATTCATTTATTAAGTTTTAATTAATTTTTATAGTATTTATTTATCTATTGGTGTGATAATGTTGGTTTGTAGACATTTTGGTAGGGTCATTCTGTCTTTAAATTAAGTGAACACATTTGTAAAACGAAATGATGCATTTGTAGGATTATTCTGATGGAGTCTCCATTGAAGAGATAAAAAGGTTTAATCTTTTTTATTTTTTATTTCTTAATAAATGCTGGAAATATCATGCGTGGCTTCTGGTTTGTTCCTTGCACTCACAGTTTGGTTATTGGTTTTCTGGAGTGTAATGCTCCAGTTTCCGGTTTGAACACCTAGAGTTTTTGTTTTGTTCTGTAAAGATTATTTGCCAGGCATACAATGGCTGAATCATATACATAATGATACTATCGTAGAAAGAGTGGATTTGGTCTGTGCATATTGAAAACTGCAAGAAACATAATGCAAAGCATTGGCAAAATGTCCTTGAAGAGGAGGAAGAGTTTGAAACATGGTGTTTCCCATTAGGCTCTGTAGCTTCTGTGATTATTAAACCTATCCAGTATACATAAAACACAGTTGCGCTTGTTGAAGAAAGTGCTCTGGTAAATAATATTAAAAGCTTTAAGGGGAAATTGTTGCATTGACTTGTTTGTTGAGTGACCATTCCTAATAACCTGTCCATGTGAGAAAAGAACCATGTTGTACTGGAAACATAATATCTGTATGAGAGTATTCTGCTATGTGGGGATGAATTATCCAATTTTTGATAAGGGATTAATACGGAGATAGACCTAAAGACTTTCCTTTAAAGTGCTTGCTTTATGAAGTGGGACAAAATAATTCTCCTTTCATAGCATTAAGGCTTTTCCTTCTGAGATGTTTCATTTATCTATCAGTCGCCAAAACTGCCCCCAAACTAATTACATTCAGACCTAGGTTCACCATCAATACAGACAACCTCAAAAAACAGCTAGCAATTTTTGACTGGTCTCCCATTACCAACTTACAGAACCCCAATTTGGCTGCAACAACCAAGAGACATGCCCTCCTTCAACTTCAAGACAAATTCTTACTTCTCACATAGTGCCTTTTCAAATATAACAACCCCCCCCCCCCGGCCAACCACTGAAGTAAAAGCTCTCTTCAAACTTAGGGACAATGTGTGGTCTTCAGGAAGACAAAACCCCTCACCAGAAAATTGTACAGCCTTTACCTCATTTTGTAACCTAGCTAAACAACCCATACACAGGCACAAAGCCAACTACTTTATAATCAAGCAATTTGCTCTTCTAGACAAAGCCAAACATTTTTGGCAGGAAGTAAATCTTCTCATGTGACATAAATTCACTGATCCCACATCCTGTCCTATCACCAACCAGACCTCTCAAGGCCAAATCTCAATCTCTGACTTTCTCAAAGAATTCAGCCACCTCCCTAGTACTGCTTCCTCCACCTCTACCCCCAACTCACCGAACATCCCTCTTTTTATCCCCTCTTCTATTTTAAGAAATGTAGACACCGATAACTTGTTCTCCTTCTTGAAACCATACCTCTGAATGCTCCCCATTGTGCAGACAACCTACTCTCTTTGTTTATATAACTCTGCAAAACCTTCCTTGCCACACATTTTCTAGATATGTGTAACCTCTGTTTAATTAAAAATACAGTGCCAGACACTTGGAAAACTGCTCTGGTTAAACCCATTCCTATGCATCCTCAGCCAGTAAATACTTCCCACTTCTGCCCTATCTCCATCCTCCCTGCACTTGGGAAAATACTTGAAAAAATAATCTACAACTAATGTGCAACAGTACCACCTCCTCAGACTTATAGAATGGATTCTGGGCTGGTCAGAGCACAATGGCAGCATTATGGTCACTTACAGATGAGATCCTTTTCAGCATGTATAAAGGAAACCTTTCAGAAGCTCGCTTCATTGACCTTACCAAAGCTTTTGATCTAATTGACCGCTTCCTGCTCCTTCACTCACTCTGAGAAATTTGGAGTTAGCCTCAACAGGATCACCTGGTTCCAGCATTTCAGAGTCATATTAGACCCAACCCTATTGCCACTAGCACATCTTAACAGAGGAATGCCTCAGGAATTTATACTTACCCCCTTTTGTTTTCAATCTTTATTAATAAGCAGCTCTCTGATCTCCTTAATCCTTTTATTATTTTTTTATGCAGCTGACATGGTTATTCTTGAGTCCAGTCCCTCACATTCAGCTATTCAAACCAGATTCAGTCTGACATTTGCTCCCTTAATTTTTGGCTAAGCAATCATAAGTTACTCCTAAACACCTCTAAAACAAAAAGCATGATATCTGGAACCTCAACAAAAGTTGAAAAAGACTCCTGAAAATCTCAACATTGCAGATCTCAACAGCTGCCCAATAGAAACAAACACATCCTTTAAATACTTAGGTTTATGGCTTGACCAGTCACTTACAGTAACTTCCAAAGCTACATTGAAAACACCAGGAAAAAGATAAGTTCTCTTTTATTTTGATCCTGGAAAATATTTGTCTTTCTTTCCAGACCAGCATTTAGGGTTGCCACCTTTCGTCGTGGCTGAAACCAGAGTAAAGCCATGCCCCTCACGGCACCAGTAACCCCAGCCATCCCACCCCTCCCCACCCACATTCCGCCCATTTTGTGATGTCACAATGGCATCACTCGGCAGGGAATGCCCTCTTTTCCCATTCCTGCTGCCTGCTTTTGGCTGATTTACTATGCTTTTCTGTAAAAAGGCATAGTAAGTCAGCCAATTTACAAACTCCGATAGTCTGTTTCCTTTTTGAAACAGAATACTGGAGTTTGAAAAGTGTTTTCCGGACTACTGGAGAATCAGTTTGATTTCTGGATAGTCCAGAAAAAAACTGGAGGGGTGGCAACCCTACCAGTAGCAGACAAAGGAGTCCTCCATGCTCATCTTGCGTATGGGATCCTCATCATAGCCACAGCCTCCTAAAAACATATCCACTCCACATTTCATTTAAAACAAAATCTGCTGATACATTTCCAGTTCCTCCCCTCATGAACATCACTGTGTCACCTTCTCTAAGGCCAAATGGCTACTAGCCTCCTACAGAGTTGAGCTATTCCTAGTGTCTCTTGTTTTCAAACTACATCAACCAGATGACTTTCCACCTGTTGCAGCTAAACTCTATAACAAATCCACCTCCTACAACCTCTGCAACCTCTCCCAATTAACTCCTTCACTCCAGACACCCCAAACTAAACTGCACTGTACCAACCATTCCGTTTCCATTCTTGCACACAAAGTCTGGCAATCCCTTCCCCTTCCCCTTCACCTTAAAGAAGTCTCCTCTTTCCCTGCCTTCAGAGCTCAACTCATAAGCCACCTTCATCAAAAATCTGACTATAAGTGCTTTTCCACTGGACACATAACCTGAGTCCGTCCTCACCTGCATCACTTCTAGTTTGATTCTCTGTTCTCATCTGCTGTTTCCCTATCATATTTACTACTAAAATTAATTCACATTTGTTTTTCTACTCTGCTAATATTATTTACCAATTGCATCAATTGTCTATGTAATTACACTGTGTTTGTGAAATTTGTTCTATTTTTCTGAATCCCTTCTCCCTGGCTGTGCCTGCAAATGGTCTACAGTCATCAGTGTACTACCCTATAAGGAAACCAAAATAAATACAAATAAAATACATTTATAAGAATGATATGACCATATATACGAATTTAGGAAGTAGTCATGCTATTTCTACTAGTAGTTTCTACCTTGGCTAAGAGCATTCTATACTTTGAGACATTGGTTGTTTTGAGGTAAAGCTGTTATTGATTTATAGCAAGTGACTTAATGGCGTTAGCAATGGGTGGAATGTGAACATGTCTTACTGCTAATCCAGAATACTCATTGACTAATTAATTAACCGTTGCATCTTGTTAACCTGGCAGAGGGAAAGATGAGGGCAATTTGACTGGGTAATGCCATAACTAATGTTGGTCTTGTTCTGTTTAGGCAGGAAATAATGCTGTTTATAGGATCTGACAAATTATTTATTCTTGCTGTTTAGCGGCTAGTATGATGTTCAGAAAAAGGCATCTTAGTTTCAATCTAATTAATCTAAGCTTTGTGACAGAGATGAGGTTACTGTGTTTTTTAAAGACAACATTAAACACCTTTCACAGAGAAGCAAAATAATCATTACATATTATTTTACACATCATATGCATGTATTTCATTTGCATAATACTTGGGCAGTTTGTTATCCAAAATTAACCTCAATTTCACACTTTCCACCAGCTGCCATTGCTTTGCTTTTAATCCTTTTCCCCACTCTGATGTTTGCAACAGCTTCCCTTTGTACTTGTACATATCTAAGTTGTGAAAGTGAGTCTTTGGCCTTTACATTACTTTATCCCATCACTATCCCAGAGATTCCAAATTTTCGGGTATTTTTTGCATCCTTTCTGAGCACTAAGTACTCTTTCAATTAATTCTACTTTAGCCATCATTTCAAGCACCTCAGGCACTACTGATTTGTCTTTTCTCCTCCACTTCCTAGTAGTCACCTCCTTTGATAGAGTCATTGGTAGGATTAATAATGCCTAACAACATCTAATTACTTTAAGTTCCTGTCTCAGCCTAATAGAAAAAGTATTCTGTTAAACATACCTTTGATTCCCACATCTTGTGAATCAATAATTCTAAGTTGTCCTTTAATTCTTTTAGACCTTCTCATGACCATGGATTGTGTGAGAGAAGAACTGCAATACTCAGACATGACTGTCAAAGAAGGTAGGAGAGTGACATTAAATTGAGCGATGTGGTAACAGCTGACATGACACTCCAACTCCCTGTAAAAAATGGGAAATGGGGATTGGTGATGATGTTGAAGATGATGATGATGGCAGAGATGTGTTCAAAGGAGACTTTATTATCTGCATAGGTACCCAAGTTATGGACGACTGTGTAAGATTTAAGTGGAATGTTAACTATATGGTATGTGGCAAGGATGTTAGATTTACAAAAGGAAATTATGTTGAATTTCTTGGCTTTAAGGGCAAGATCACATTTAACACCAAGCATTTACTTGGTCCAACCCTTGCTGAAGAATTTGAACATCAGAATCATCATCACCTTTTGGCTGTTCCCGTTATGGGTCACCACAGCAGATCATCTGTTTCCATTTCTTCCTGTCCTCTGCATCTTGCTCTGTCACACCAATGACCTGCATGTCCTCTCTCACCACATCCATAAACCTTATCTTAGGCCTTCCTCTTTTCCTGTTACCTGGTAGCTTCATCCTTAGCATCTTTTTCCCAATATACTCAGCATCCCTCCTCAGCACATGTCCAAACCAATGTAATCTTGCCTCTCTGGCTTTTTTTCCAAACCTTCCAACCTGGGCTGACCCTCTAATATACTTATTCCTAATCCTGTCCACCCTCGTCACACCCAGTGCAAATCTTAACATCTTTAACTCTGCCACATCCAGCTCAAACTCCTGCCTTTTTGTCAATGCCACTGTCTCCAACCCATATAACATAGATGGTCTCACTACCCTCTTGTAGACCTTCCCTTTCACTCTTACTGGTACTTGTCTGTCACAAATCACTCCTGACACTCTTCTCCACGCACTCCGTCCTGCCTGTACTCTCTTCTTCACCTCTCTTCCACATTCACAGTTACTTTGAACTATTGATCCCAAGTATTTAAACTCATCCACCTTGGCCACCTCTACTCCTTGCATCCTCACCATTCCTCTATCCTCCCTCTCATTCACACACATATATTCTGTCTTAGTCCTGCTGACCTTCATTCCTCTTCTCTCTAGAGCATATCTCCATAACTACAGGGTCTCCTCCACCTGTTTCCTACTCTCACTACAGATCACAATGTCATCTGCAAACATCATAGTCCATGGGTACTCCTGTCTGATCTCGTCTGTCAACCTGTCCATCACCATTGCAAATAAGAAAGGGCTCAGAGCTGATCCTTGATGTAACCCCACCTCCACCTTAAAAACATCCGTCACTCCCACCGCAGACCTCACCACTGTCACACTACCCTTGTACATATCCTGTACCACTATTACATACTTCTCTGACACTCTTGACTTCCTCATACAATACCACAACTCCTCTCTAGGCACCCTGTCATATGCTTTCTCTAAGTCTACAAAAACACAATGCAACTCCTTCTGACCTTCTCTGTACTTCTCAATCAACACTCAGAGCAAACATCGCATCTGTAGTGGTCTTTCCCGGCATGAAACCATACTGCTGTTCACTAATCACATCCCTTCTTAACCTAGCTTTCACTACTCTTTCCCATAACTTCATGCTGTGACTGATCAATTTAGAATGAGATTTGATTGCAATCTTCAGTAAACATGTTTAGCTATAGTCAATTGATATCAGTTTTCATATCATAAAAGTATGTGCCAAAAAAGAAGGTGTCCATGACAGAGTGCTGTATTACACCACTGGGAATGTTTTTTTTAGCCTAGATCAAATATTCATGTCTTTAATGGTATGGATTCTGTGAGACAGTCATTTACCAATCCAGAGAACTGCATATGATTTAATGTTGAATTAGGATAGTTTGTCAATAATCCCAGTATGTGGAATAACAGTGAAGGCCTTGGTAAGGTCAAGGTAGACAGCATGGACTATATGCTCCTTTTCCATTCTCTTTGGTAATGCTTTCAAAAACTCATCCACAGTGATAGGCATGGCATGATCTGCCTTCTGCAAAACCAAACCGATTTGTATCCAGGGATATGAGGTTAACTAAGTCATTGTTTATTAGTTCAGCTATAACATATTACATGTCCTTGGAAGTAATATTAGTGAGACTTATCAGAAGTGTAATCCAAAGAGTTGGCAGTGGGAACACTTTTATGCAAGGGCATCACAACAGCTGTTCTCCACACCTTGGGGGTGTAACCAGTGGAGAAACTCAGGTTCAAGAGTTGATGGAAATGTTTTTTTATAGGGCATAGCACTTTTCAGCAGGCATCAAGAGATATTGCCAGAACCCATGAAACTGGTATTTTTAATTTTGGAATGTGTCAAATGAATTGGTCCAACGTTATTTTTTGTGGGAGATTGTGAGGGAGAATGGGGGTATAAATCACTGTCAGTCTGGAAAAAACTAACTCCCTTGATGAAACTCACCAGAAAAAGTATCAACACTTAACAAAATAGTGTTGGATAGTAACTAACTCAACTATTTACTTATTGCTTAGGAAAAAATGTTATGTCTGTCTAGCCAAGACTTTTTGAAGTAATATAAAGTAATTAAGCAGTCATGTAACTTGCTTGGACAATAAACTGAACTTCTCAGTCAGCATCCTCTCTATAATGTCTTCAAAGATGTCCTTCTCATCAAAGGATGCTCACATCCTGCAAGCCCTATGGATCCCTCATCCACAGGACCTTCCTCTAACTACATCACTCCATGCATTGTCACTCAACTAGGATAATAATGCTGTGTCAGTTTAAAAAAAATCCTCAGAATGCAAAATCATAGGAGATGCTCAAAATATGCTGGGCTACACTCGGTCTTCTTAAGAAAGGAGCCCCTCTTATTTACAAACTATAGCTTACATATTCAGTCAATCTTTCACCACAGGTCATTAACCATTTCTGTTTAAACATTCCTATTTTAATGCCATTAGCTAAAATCCTCAATCCCAAATCCCTTTAAGACTTTAGACCAATTTAATACGTGCCATATTATTTAAATATGTAAAAAATAATCTACAGAATTATAGAATATATTAGCAATTACAGACTCCTAATCAAAACCAGTCATGGGTTCAGGTTGGCCTTCAGTACCTGGCTTATAAAGGCCCCAGTGGTCATTAGCCTAATATTCACCTATGAACCTATAAATAACTATTTTCAATTACATAGGCAAGGCTTTATTTACTTGGGGAATTATTTATTGATCTGACTGAGATCTTCAGTTCTTTCAGTCACACCCTACTTCTTAATAAACTAGAATCCACAAACTTTGATTCAGGTGTAGTTTTCTGGTTTCATAGCGATGTTAATAAGAAAATATTTTAAGTTGCATTACATTACACACAGGAGAACTTACTAGTGTTCTCCTTGGGTTCCTGTTCTGGGGTCTATACTGTTTTCTTTCAGTTTAATAACCTAACTCTTGCTGTATACAGATAACATTCTTCTCCTCAATTCTGACAAAACAATCATCAATTTACAAAACAAGCTGCAGACTGACTTTAACTCTTTATGAAACTAGACAAAAGAAAATTAACTTGCAGTCAGCTTTATGAAAACTGCAGTTGTAATCTTTGCAACACCTCAGAAATTTAATTTAGTCTCAAACTGCACACGGAGGCCATCTTAGGAGAGAAATTAACCAAGCTTATGAGAACTAACACTCAAAGTTCATGTACAAAACCATGTCATTTCAAACAATACACGGAAAAATTGTATTTACTTCCTTAGTTAAAGTGTGCTACATAATGTCCTTTTTAGACTCCATAAAGCATGAATGACATTACCAAAACTGTATTCCTGCCAAAATTAGAATATATCCTGCCTACTGGGCTTTTTAAATTTGTCTGTAAAACTACCATACTCTATACCACTGTAAAAACATTTGGTGTTTTATTTTAAGCTGATCCCAGATGCCAACAGTGCCTACTTTTTCAGAGTACAAACTGGATACCCATTCAATGTAAGGCCAGACAGCTTCTTGCTACTTTCCTTTTGAAATTAATCTACATATATCTCATCCTTATCTTCAAATGTGTCAACAAGAACCACCTCATATAGTCTTAAGATTAACAGTGGTAATTTGTTAAACCACATAAAGATACCATTTCAGTAAAAGTATTGGTAAAAACATCTTCTGCCAAATGAGGTCCAACCTTATGAACAGTCACCTTACAGAGGTCAGTCAGAAACAGACTCATATTCCTTCAAAGTAAACTCAGAATTTGTCTTTGCAAACAGCATATGAAGTATGTCAGACATTGTCCCCCGGATTCTCAAAAGCTTGCATGGAGTGCAAGACTGGTGCAGGAGCTCACGCAGGCAATATGTCTGCTGTGCGATCCAGGAACAGCCTGCAGGGGTGTACACAAGTGCTCCTGCACTAATCTTGCATGGACTAAGCCCTGGTATGCAAATCACCTCATTTGCAGGTGAAATCCATGCAAATGAGGTGATTTTGCAATCCAGGAAGCTGGCAATAGTCCGTGCAAGACTAGTGCTATCTGCAGAAATGTACTCAGTTAGTAACAGAGTACATTTCTGCAAAATCCAAAACGGAGCTATGACAGCTCCAAATAAAGGCTGCATATCAAGTATAAGGCCAATGGCATTGCAAACAACACAAAAAATAAAAAAATCAACTTTTATTTTTTTTTAGCCAATCTCGGCTGTTTAAGCATAGGGCAGCGGTGCGCAAATGGGATCGGGGGGGGGGGGGATAAGAAAATAAACCTAAAATAAGCATTCTAACTAAAATCAGTATTCTGCCATGCAAGTCAATGGCAGGCAGAAGACTACCTGGCCAGTGAGTAGTGGTTGCTAATGGAGGAGGCTCAATGTGAGACATGTAACTATGCATTACCAGGCAATCCTGTGCAAATGAGGGGAAGGATAGTGAATCGCAGTTTTCCCCAGGATGTGAGGCGGGTCCCAACAATGTAAAAGTATGAATAGCTGGGTGCAAGCCTAGGAGGTAGGTGACATCATGGGGGTGTGTGTCAGGCATATTGTGAGCAGATTGGAGCCCTGTGGCTCGGGTTTGCTCCTAGCTTAGCACAGCTAAGCTAGGGGGTGTGTCTATGCCTGCCTAGCACTCTTTACAAAGTGTAAGCAAGTGTGCATGGCACTCACCGGGATTTACAGGAAGAAAAAAGAAGTTAAACCAGGAAATAGCAGCAGTGTGCACATTTGAACACTCTGTTTGCACTGCACGCACATGGGCTTAAACAGGAAGGCAATGGGAAGGGAAAATAGTAGTTGGAAAGTAATCAAGGAGAACAACCTTACTAAACCTTACTACTCTTTGCTCAGCCAATAAGCTCCTAGTTTCCTCTATTAAATCTAAAAACAAAGCTGGAGACTCTCTTTTTGCTAACACAGTTGGCAAGGCCTGGAACCAGCTTCCAAGTGAACTTTCCACTCTGTCTTCCACACATCTTTTTAAACAACATCTCAAAGAACATTTTTAAACTCACTGGCTCTGCCCCTGCACTAACCCTGACTGATCTCTCCACCTTTACGCATTCCTGCCATCCCTTTTATTTCTTTTCTCCAGGGTACTTTATTACTAATTATTGGCCTTTCTGCAGTACTATGTTGTCCAAAAAAAAAAAAATTTTTTTTACACTTTTTCATTTATTGTAAATTTGTTGTTGATCATCCACTTTTGCAAATATCCCAAATAGTGGTATTACCTGTATATGTTTATAGCTTTTCTATATTATTGTTGTATAATAATGTCTTTACCTGTCTGCTTGGAGCTTTTCTCCCCGGGCCTCTACTGAAAATGGACATGTATCCAGTTAGACTATCCCTGTCAACAAATGTAAATAAATAAATAAAAAATAAATAAACTAGTGTAGCTGCCAGGTGAAATATATCAGAACCAGCCAATCACACAGGCAGAAGACCAGCCCAGCCCAGAACACTACTATAAACCATGCAAACACCTACCCCTCCGTTTTTTCCCACACTCTACTCCACCGGTGAAAACAAGCGGGCAGCTTTTAACACTCACAGCAGCAAAATGTTAGGGGCTGCAATAGCTATCATACAACTTGTGGAAGAGGCTGAGGGTGGTGAGGATGTGAATGCTGCTGAGCAACCCAGAGTGAGGAGACGGAGAAGAGTGTACAGACCCAGGGCAACCTACCAAGGGCTACATGAGCTGAAGATAGTGGAGTGCTATAGGGTGGACAGGGATCACCTACAGCAAATCATTGAGCTGTGCTGGCCATGCCTGACACACAGAACTAACAGAGGGGAACCCATCCCAGTGGATACCAAGGTATGTGTAGGCCTAAGAATACTAGCTACAGGTACCTTCCAAAGGCCATCTGGGGATATGATGGGGATTTCACAGGCATCAGCATCCAGAGTACTCCACCAGTTCCTGGATGCCATGTCAGCACATGTTCATGAGCACATATATTTCCCCAACAGCCGTGAGGCATTGGCCAGCAATATGTGCCTCTTCCACCAAATAGCAGAATACCCTAAGGTAGTTGGTGCAATAGACTGCACTCACATATGCATCAAAGCACCACCCGATGAGCAGGATAGGGTCTATATCAACCACAAGGGCTTCCCCTCCATCAACTGCCAGGTCATTTGTGATGCTCAGGGCATAATAATGAATGTGTGCTGGCTGCCCTGAAAGCTATCACGATTCCCACAACTGGCATCTGATGCAGCTGTACCAGAGATTTGCCAGTGAGGACATCCTACACAGTCACCTAGTGGAGGATGCTGGATATGCACTGGAGCCATGGCTGATGACATCTATCAGAAATGCACACACACCCGAACAAGAACTCCATAATGAGGCACATGCACAAACAAGAATCATAATAGAGCATGTGTTTGGAAAGCTCAAGTCACGGTTCCAGTGCCTGGACACATCTGTTGGAGCCTTGCAGTATTCACCAACTACATGAACCCAAATTGTCCTTGTATGTGCCATGCTACACAATATGATCCTGAGGAAACAGCGGCAGCAGGAACAGCATGGGACAGGGCCACACAGCCCCCCACCATTGCCAAGGCCTGCACAGGCACAGAGTGACTCGGAGGAGGAACAACCTGAGCCTGCCCCAGTAGGCAGAAGGAGGCATGCCCAGTATGCCCTGGGCTTGGCAAAGAGGTAATACATAGCACATACACGGAGGGACCCAGGGAATAACACCTCTCTCTGACTCTCACATACAGTAAAAGGGATGTCAAACATTACAGTACCTGCGCCTAACCATGTGTAGGGAGTGTACTATGTGCATCCAACATAGGCAGCCCTGCAGCACCACCCTCAGTACTGGGACACCCACAAGGTAAATGACTCACACATGCCAGTCAGGGGGGTGTCACATACCCAACAACAGTCACAGTCAGCAAGACAGGTGTAGACAAACACAAACAAATGCTGTACTATGGCCTCTGAGTGAGGCCTATGGGTAACCTCCCCACCCAGGCCTACACAGACGGACTACAGCAAGCCAGGCAGTGGGATGTCAGTTGTGAAGGCTAGGAAGTCAGAAACTAATATGTAGATAATTAAAAGCTAAGAATTGTAGTACGCTGGTATGCCTCTAGCCAGCAGGATAGGTAAGACTACAGACTGAAATGGATTACCCGACATACCAGTACAGTCCTAGCAAATGTGTACAGGTGTCAGGTGTGCCCCCCCATCCTATGTAGACATATAGTAACAATCAGGTGTGCCCCCCCAATCCTGTGTAGAAATGTATAAATAGTCAGGTGTGCCCTCACCCCATCCTGCATAGAAATATAGTAACAGTCAGGTGTGGCCCCCAATCCTGTGTAGAAATTTAGAAATAGTCAGGTGTGCCCCCCATCCTACATAGTAATGTAATAACAGTCAGGTGTGCCCCCTCACTCCTCTGTAGAAATGTAGGAACAGTCAGGTGTGCCTCCCCTGCTATGCAGAGATGTAGTAACAGTCAAAGCCAAATGATCAATGGATACCCTGCAGAGACAGCATGCTACCTGTCGGTGTACAATGCAAAGGTCAGCACTGCAGCACAAACTACCTGGACACTATCCACACAGTCAGTACAGATGGCCATACTGGGCATGCTCACACACTTAAACACATGAAGGCCATGACTGCCAACACCAGTTGCCCAGACATATCTGGCAGTTGCAGTTGTTAGTGCAGACACTCGTCAGTATGCACCACTCATGCCTTGCACAAAGTGGATAGGAATACAGACATATATGTCAGGACAACACACCATAATAAGCCAAAGGTAGACATACATAGATGTGTAGAAGAGGGTGACTGTGACAAGGAGCAATCCAGACCTGTCCCACCAGGCACACAGCCAAAGGGCCCCAAACACATGAGGTGCAGATGTCACTCACTGCAGATACTAGACACCAGTATCTGTCAGCATTACAGACTATGTGGGGTACGTGCCAGCTGTGCAACATTACTGTATAAGGAAGTAGTCATCTAGCAGCTGTATACATGTACCTGTGACATATCACCCCATGTGTGCCCACACATGGTGTGTCAACCCCTAGATGAATGGGTCATGGCCCATTCACACACTGCCCTCCCCATAGCCCTACTATGACAAGCCTGCTGAGGTCATCCAATGTGAAATACACCTTTGGGAGAGCTGTAGTCCAGTAATCTCCATGGTGCATCCCATAACTGCGTACTGCTGTAGTGTGATAAACTAGGTAGGTGTTCTAACCCCCGACTTGGCAACTGTGTGTGTGTCTGTCTGTCTCTGACTGTGTAGAGAGCAATGCTTTTTAGGGTGCTCACACTCCTTGCAATTCATATACTAAACTTTGGCAAGGCTGCTGCTGTCACCCATCTAGAAATACACCTCTGGGAAGGTTGCAGCCCACTAATATCCATAGTGCATCCTGTAACTACATACTGCTGTATTGTGATAAAGTATGTTGATAGGAGTTATAACCCCAGTATTTGCAAATGTGTTTGTGTGCGTGTCTGTCTGACTGTGTAGAGAGCAATGCTTTTTAGGGTACTCGCACTCCTTGCAATTCATATACTCAGTTTTGGCAAGTCTGCTGATGCCACCACCTAGAAATACACCTCTGGGAAAGTTGTAGCCCAGTAATCTCTGTAGTGCGTCCTGCAACTGTGTACTGCTGTAGTGTGATAAAGTACTTAGATAGGAGTTCTAACGCCAGAATTGGCAACTGTTTGTGTGTGTGTCTGACTGTGTAGTGCAAATGCATGTGGGAGGTGTACACATCCCAGACACTGCCCATGTCATGGACTAAGGAACACATACATGACAAGCGATGCACAGCATTGACCACACACCCAGGTGACTGGATGGGGGATACAATTCTCACCTGTGTGGGCACATGCAGACACTACAGCCCTGAGACACAATGCAGACCATCATCATGTCACCTGATGCCAAGGTATACCTATCACCTAGCCTTGTACAACCATCTGGCACAGTTGACCATCACACATCCATGCAGACATGCACCCATTCATGGCAGTACTGGCACCCTGTGTGTTTGTGTGTATGTTGTATGTTGCGGATGTTCACATCCACACTCCCTAAACCCCCATGGGCATACTGAAGCATGCTGTCTGATGTCAGACACCTCCCCATACCCTTTGCCCATACAACCCCCATATGACCCATGTGGTGCATATGATACCTGCACAGTGATGTGTTGTGGCAATCCCACTACTTATAAGTTGTAATCGTGGCCCTGCCAAGTGTGTCAGTGTATGTGTATCCCTGTGAGAGTGTGGCTGTATTGATGCTGGCACCTGTTCATGCGGACAGGCATGTATACGTCACCTACCGTATAGCTACCATATCCCTGTTGCAGATTTCAGTCACCATCACATATATGTTCTGAGGGCTCCACAACAGTTAACCCATGTGGCACATCTAGTGACTGCATAGAACTGTGATAGCACTACATAGTCATCAGGGGGTTGATACCCTGTGCTGGTAGGTGTGTGACACAAACATGCTTAGGTTTTATTCTCCCGCCACTCCCTGACTTGTCTTTGCCTCTGTCTGCCTCTCCCACTCCCTCTCTGTTGGATGTGGAGACCTACACCTGCTTTGCCTGGCAGCAGCATTTGCATTTTAAGTGATGGTCATGATCAGCTGATGGCCTCTGCATGAATTGCAGCCCTCCCCTAGCCAATTGCATGGAAACACACTCCAATATCTAGGAACATCATGTTGGTGTTGGCCCTTTTCATTCACTGTGAGCAAGAACTAGATCTGTTGTTTGGCAATCAGCATCTCCGATGGATTGGGGATTTACCTCTAACACCATACACTGTGGAAACAGGGCAACACACATGAGGGGGATATGCCTGACTTGACTACAGACTGTAAGTGCTGCTATACTGCATTTGGAGTAATGTTGGTTTAACAGTGTGTGTGTGTGGATATGACTGTCCTACGTCTCAATATCTGCCATGTCAGTTCCATCTTTATGAGGAATCCCCATCTGCAGGGTCATCTGCAGACAGGGCAGTGTGCTGTGCTTTTGGTTTCATGTGTTACCAATGGATCAGCTATTTGTGGACTGAAGAAGGTAGTGTGAGTATTGCAGTCTGTAGATGGTGAAATCAATGACAGTTACCAACTTCTTATCCCTCATTGAACATATGTTGCAACAAACCCTGTTACAACAGTAAATGTATGAGGTTATCACAGCAACATGTCATTATTGGCCCTGTGTATGTGCTTCCAGCCACAACTCTGTCAACCTGTGTACATACGTCATGCAAGAAGTGGTGCATATGTGCTGTACATCATAAACAGTGTCATCATATCTGATAACAAGCCAGTGATATATCAGACTGCTGCACATTATATACAGTAGGGGTTATATTTAATGACATAACCTGGACATTCTGTGAATGTTTGTACAGTACTGAGGTCTGTGTACTTATGGCAAATGTCGACAGTGTGTGTATTGTTAATATGTACTTTAGCCTGTGTATAGACTGTGGTAGATTTCATTGTTCTATTTCCTGTCCTATCTGATTACATGCTGCTCCACTGTTTGGTACCGTATTGGCATACATTTATTTAGGGCCATACACACACATGTCCCATACCACAGACAGCCATCAGACCAAACTGTGTAGCAGCCCAGTTTATGTAGGGTCAGTCTGTGAGTGGCACATATGAGGATGGTGTTGAACAGATAGTCCAGATACTGTAATATTATGCTAGCTTAACATATGTGGCTGTGGCTGTGTTCACACTGGTTGTGGTTATGCACTGTCACACAGGTGTATCTTAGCCTGTGCTGTGACATGCCTGTATAGCCTACTATATGTGCAGGTACATGTGCATTCCCTATAGGAGATGTAGGCCAGTGTTGAGCCAGTCTGCCTGTAGTCTGCACAGTGCATTGTTACATCCTAGCAGCTTAGTGTACTTACCCTGTGAGATGTCATGTGCAGATACTTGCCAGATGTACTGCTGACGGGCCTCCCTTAAATGTCATGTATGTCAGACAGAGCAGTGGGATGCTGCACAGATATATGTCAATATCTAATGGGTAGTATGTGGCCATGGCACCCCTGTGTCAGACCAGACAGGAGTGTGTGAATGCATAACCTATGGTGGCAAATGTATACCAGTCGTTATGTGTTATACCCATCTACATGACTGTCTACATCTATATTGTCAGGCATAGTACACATGTTTTGCACTAAGGGGTTATGTGTATACCTCTGGAATGTATAGAGTGTGTTGGAATGTCCACATATATTGGCCAATATCTCTGCTGCAGTCCACAGGGGCATTACGTGCTAGCAGCAGTACTTTACTATGATGTCCTTAGGATGTCTGTCAGTACCCAGTGGCACACATATTATAAGCAGATGTGACCTCCCACAGACACCATGTCTGTGAAGACAATCCCAATGGCAGTAGCGATAGTCTACTAATATACCTGCTATACATATCTGACATCCCTTTGCACTATGACTTTGGGACTATAGGGGCTGGGGTAGGGCTTCACTCCATGACCAGGATATATGGTGTAAATATATGTACATATAATTATCCAGCTAGCCAGTGTAGTACTTCCAATTACCACTGTCATGGCAACCACCTACTATAAATCCCTACATCATGTGGGCATGGTCCCTTTACATTTCCTGTGTGATGGACATCCTTCCTGTGTGTGGGCATCAGTGTTACAGACAGCAGGTGACAATATCTCTAACAGGAGAACCGGCACACTCAGGGCAGCCACATATTTGTAGGAGGTTCAGGAACTACAGACAGAGTGTGAGTAGAGTTGTGTTATGCTTTGTATAGTACTGGTGTTGCAGGGTGTGTGTGTACATACTAGTTTACCTTGGAATGCAGTCTGTCTGCATAGCTCACTACTGTGGGACTCTCCTCTTGCTGGCCAAAGGTATGCCTATCATGTCTTGTCTGTCCACCACACAGGTCCTGTGTCAGATATTACACTGGCAGTGTGTGTGTGTTGAGTGCTATCAGTATATATACATATTTCAATATGTTGTATCTGTTTAGACTTTAATATATATTATACACATGCATACATCTACATGTTAGTATACATTCTCTGTACTGTTGAATGACTGGGCTGGTTGATATGTTTTGAGTACAGCAGGTTTATGTATATCTGACATGGCTTTGTGCGAAAGTAGTTTGGCTATGGTGTGCAGGGTCCTGGGTTTGAGCCTAGCAGAGGCTGTTCATTTTGTTGTTAGGCAGAACAAGGGCCGTTAGATACAGAGTGGTTAAGGGATTTTTAAGCAGTTGTAAGCAGGTTTTTGCAGGTTTGCACGATGATAAGCACTGCTATGTTCTGGTTACTGTTTCTTATACTCAATTAGCTCCTGTATTGCTTACCCTGTGTAGGCATTGCTTACCCCTGTGCAAACAGGCTTAAACCCACTTACTGCTTTAAAAGTGCTTACTCCCACTTACCCCTGTGCTAATTTCTTTAAAAGAAAAGAAAAAGGAGTTGATAGGAAAGTGGTGAAAAAAGGGGCACAAAGAGGGAAATACAGTAGGGAAAATAGCCAGGGATGTGCAGGAAGGGTGTAGGGAAGGTCCATAGCTGACATTTCTTCTACAGCAATAGCTGTTCATATACACTGAACTTGGAGGTAGATTTGGACACTCAAACCCCTGGGAGGGGGATGAGGACAACAAATATATGTTGTGATGCCAATTAGACCGGATTACATGTGTCCAGTGGACATGTGTGTGAAATGGACAGCTATGTATGGGGCGAGATTTTTTGTGGGAACAGATTGCCCTTTTTTGTTTTTTCAGGTGAGAGTGGGATGTTGGGGGGGTAGTAAGTATATTTGGGGAGGTAGGTTTGCTAGGTTAACAGACAACACACACAAGACACATACAGGGGTGATATATGACACATGTGGGGTAAACACCTTGGACAGGGAGGTGTGTTTGGAAGTCGCAAGCTCATGAGCCCCCAAATGGAAACAGTGGGACTGAGGTCCCCACCCATGGGCAGTCACCACTGCACCTTCACAGCCCCAAAGGAGGACATGCTGGGGGGCTGAGTAGGAGGGTCAGGCTCATCCTCTAATTGTGCCACTCGACCCTTAAGCTGGCATAGCTGGTCTCAAAATGCCCTATTGATCTCCCTATGCACCACAGCCCTGACCTGATGATGGGTGACTGGTTCCTCTCTGCCCCCACTTCCATGGGGGGCTGAGCCCCATCCCCTGTGGTGGTTCCACCTGAAGGTGGTGTAGGGTCTATGGAGGAGGAGGTCCCAGGCTGGGCCCCAGATGTGCTGGTGCCCGGTGCCATGGCCAGCTGAGGTGGGACAGGTGGGTCAGCTGGGACTGGCCTTCCCATACGAGCTATGGTGTTGCAGTTTACAGACAGATATGGGTTAGTAATAGTCAACAGCATTCAGGATTAGTTATAACAGCATGCATAGGTATACCCATAACCCAAGACACCAAATTTAAACCAGTTGCATAGCCAGCAGAACACGTGCATATATGGAACAGCAGTGGCCATTACAACAGCATGCAGGTTTTATTGATGGCATCAGGCCACCAATATGGGTGTATTGTAACATGGCACATGCATAGAACCAAATGTGGATATTTATGAACCAATAGAACATATGCCTCAACATTAGTATGGAGAGTAAACATACCCATTGAGGTGTATAATTGGGTTATTGTTGCACATATGATGGGGGCAAGAGAGAGACTTCAATTAACAATTGATATATCCCTGTAGTTTTCACAACTTTCTTAGTCACTGCAGTGATCTGTCTCTTACATGTATTATTACACTACCCATTGGCCTTACTTTGTAGAATGGTATGTTTGTAGATTAGTATATACGTGGACTGTGTCTAATGTATAGTCTACACCTTTTACCTGTTATAGCTGTTGGGAAGATCTTTGTTAACACTATCTAACAATTTCTACACATACTCCCAGATTCCATGTTGATGTTATACACATACTCCCGGATTTATGTAGCCCTTTATAGCTTGCAGGATTAGTTTAAGAGCTATTTTCGGCAATATGGCCAATGTGCTATCCAGGAATGAGCTCCCTGGATGTGCACGTGAGCTCTTAGGCTAATCCTGCATGGACCGAGCTCCTGTATGCAAATTACCCTCATTTGCAGGTGAAAACCATGCAAATGAGGGTAATATGCGATCCAGGAAGCTGGCAGCCGTCCGTGCAGGACGAGTGCAGTGTGCAGAAATGTACTCGGTTAGTAACCGAGTACAGTTCAGCAATCTACAAAACGGAGCTATGACAGCTCCAAATAAAGGCTGCATATCATTGAGGAAGCATGCCAATGTCCAAGTAGAAAGCCATTGGCATTGCAAAATGTAAAAGAAAAAAAATAAACAACGTTTAATTTTATCTTTGCCGATCTCGCCTGGTTAAGCATAGGGCAGCGAAGCGCAAATGGGATCGGGAGGAAATTAATAAAATAAACCTAAAATAAGCATTCTAACAAAAATCAGTATTCTGCCATGCAAGTCAATTGCAGTCAGAAGACAACCTGGCTAGTGCGTAATGGTTGCTAAGGGGGGAGGCTCAGTGTGGGACATGTAACTATGCAATAGTAGGCGATCCTATGCAAATGAGGGAAAAGTTAGTGAATCCCAGATTTTCCCAGGGTGTGCGGCAGATCCCAAGAGTGTAAGAGTATAAATAGCTGGGTGCAAGACTAGGATATAGGTGACATCATGGGGGTGTGTGTCAGGCATACTGTAAGCGGATTGGATACCTGTGGCTCGAGATTGCTTCTAGGTTAGCACAGCTAAGCTAGGCATGTGTCTAAACCTGCCTAGAACACATTACAAAGTGTAAGCGGGTGTGAGCGCCGCGCGCCAGGGTTTACAGGAAGAAAAAGGAAGTTAATCAGGAAAAAGCAGCTCTGTGCACATTTGAGCACTCCGTTTGTGTGGCACGCACACTGGCTTAAACAGGGAGGCAATGGGAAGGGAAAACAGCAGTATGAAGGTAATCAAGGAGAACTAGCTTAGCTGACATGTGAAATGTATCAGAATCAGCCAGTTACACAGGCAGCAGACCAGCCCAGCCCAGCCCAGCACACCACTATAAACTATACAAACACCTTTCCCCCTTGTTTTTCCCAAAAACTCTGCACCGTCATTGTATAGAGATGGGGAAATTTTACAAAATGAAAGCAAGAGAAAAAATGTTAGGGGCTGCTTTTGCTATCATAAACCAGCATGTGCAAGAGGCTGAGGGTGGTGAGGATGTGAATGCTGCTGAGCAACCCACAGTGAAGAGACAGAGAAGAGTGTACAGACCCAGGGTAATCTACTAAGGGCTACACGAGCTGGAGATAGTGGAGCGCCATAGGGTGGACAGGGACCTCCTACAGCAAATTGTTGAGCTGTGCCGGCCATGCCTCACAAACAGAACTAACAGAGGGGAACCCATCCCAGTGGATACCAAGGTATGTGTAGCCTAAGAATATTAGTTACAGGTACTTTCCAAAGACCAACTAGGGATATGATGGGAATTTCACAGACATCAGCATCCAGGGTACTCCACCAGTTCCTGGAAGCCATGTCAGCACATGTCGGTGAGCATGTATATTTCCCCATCATCCATGAGTCGTTGGTCAGCAGTATGCATCTCTTCCAGCAAATAGCAGAATACCCTGAGGTAGTAGGTGCAATAGACTGCACGCACATATGCATTAAAGCACCACTACGTGAGCAGGGTAGGGTCTACATCAACCGCAAGGGCTTCCCCTCCATCAACTGCCAGGTCATGTGCGATGCCCAGGGCATAATAATGAATGTGTGTGCTGGCTGCCCTGGAAGCTACCATGATTCCCACATCTGGCATCTGACGCAGCTGTACCAGACATTTGCCAATGGGGACATCCCACATGGTCACCTAGTGGGGGATGCTAGATACGCACTGGAGCCATGGCTGATGACACCCATCAGAAATACACACACACCCGAACAAGAACTCCATAATGACTCACACGCACAAACACGAATCTTAATAGAGTGTGTGTTTGGGATGCTCAAGTCATGGTTCTAGTGCCTGGACACATCCGGTGGAGCCTTGCAGTACTCACCAACTACATGTACCCAAATTGTCCTTGTATGTGCCATGCTACACAATATGATCCTGCGGAAACAGCTGCATAAGGAACAGCATGGGGCATGGCCACACAGCCCCCCCCAAAAATGCCAAGGCCTGCACAGGTGCAGAGTGACTCGGAAGAGGAACAACCTGAGCCTGCCCCAGTAGGCAGAAGGAGGCATGCCCAGTATGCCCTAGCCTTGGCAAAGAGGCAACACATAGCACATGCACTGACACAGGAGGGACCCAGGGAATGACACCTCTCTCCTACTCACACATACAGTAAGAGGGATGCCAAGCATGGCACTACCTGTGCTCAGTCATGTATAGGGAGTGTACTATGTGCGTCTGACATAGACAGCCCTGCATCACCACCCTCAATACTGGGACACCCACAAGGTAAGTGACTGACACATGCCAGTTGGGGGGGGGCACATACCCAACAACAGTCACAGCCAGCAGGATAGGTGTAGACAAACACAAACAAATGCTGTACTATGGTCTCTGAATGAGCCCCATGGGTAACCCCTACCCCAGCCCTACACAGACAGACTACAGCAGGCTAGCCAGTTGGATGTCAGTTGTGAAGGCTAGGAAGTCAGAAACTAATATGTAGGTAGTGAAAGTTATGATCTGTAGTACACTGGTATACCTTTAGCCAGCATGATAGGTAAGACTACAGACTGAAATGGTGTACCTGACATACAAGTACAGTCCTAGCAACTGTGTAAAAGTGTAAGGTGTGCCCCACCATCCTATGTACACTTATAGTAACAGTCAGGTGTGCCCCCCCACCCCTGTGTAGAAATGTAGAAACAGTTCGATGTCCCCCCCGCTAAGCAGAAATGTAGCAACAGTCAATGCCAAACGACTGATGTATACCTTGCAGACACAGCATGCTACCTGTTGGTGTACAACACAAAGGTCAGCACTGCAGTACAAACCACCTGGACTTGATCCACACATGCAATATAGATGGCCATACTGGGCATGCTCACACACTTAAACACAAGATGGTCATGTCAGCAAACAACAGTGGACCAGACATATCTGGCAGTTGCAGTTCTCAGTGCAGATACATGTCAGTATGCACCACTCCTGCCTTGCGCACACAGTGGATAAGAATATAGACTTATATGTAAGGACAACACACTATAATAAGCCAAAGGTAGTCGGACATAGATGTGTTGAAGAGGGTGACCATGACAAGGAGCCATCTGGGCCTGTCCCACACAGCACACAGCCAAAGGGCCCCAAACACATGAGGTGCAGGTGTCACTCACTGCAGATACTAGCCACCAGTATCTGTCAGCATGACGGCATGTTGCATGTGCCAGCTGTGCAACATGACTGTACAAGGAAGATGTCACCTAGTAGCTGTATACACGTACCTGTGGCATATGACCCTGTGTGTGCCCACATGGGGCATGTCAACCCCTACATGAATGGGTTATGGCCCATGCACACACCGCCCTCCACATAGCAGTATCATGACAAGCCTGCTGAGGTCATCCAATGTGAAATACACTTTTCAGGGAGCTGTAGCTCAGTAATCCCCATGGCACATCCAATAACTGTGTACTGCTCTACTGATAAACTAGTTAGGTAGTAGTCCCAACACCAGACTTGGCAACTGTGTGAGTGTGTGTATGTGTGCATGTCTCGGTCTCTCCCTGTGTAGAGA
Source organism: Protopterus annectens (assembly GCF_019279795.1). NCBI lineage: Eukaryota > Metazoa > Chordata > Ceratodontiformes > Protopteridae > Protopterus > Protopterus annectens. The sequence continues at coordinate 1,217,949,057 of NC_056733.1, read as the reverse complement.
GAAATGCTTTCTAGGCTACTCACCCTCAGTACAGTTCATATACACAACATTGGCAAGGCTGCTGATGTCACTCACCTAGAAATACACCTCTGGGGAAATCATAACCCAGTAAACTCTGTAGCGCGCCTTGTAGCTGTGTACTGCTGTAGTGTGATAAAGTAGTGAAGTAGGTGTTCTAACCCCAGACTTAGCAACTGTGTGTGTTGGTGTGTGAATCTGGGTATGTGTGACTGAGTAGTGAGCAATGCTTTTTAGGCCACTCACACCCCGTACAATACGCATACTTGACTTTGGCAAGGCTGCTGATGTCACTCACCTAGAAATACACCTCTGGGGAAGTTATAATCCAGTTATCTCTGTAACACACCTTGTAACTGTGTACTGCTGTACTGTAATAAAGTAGAGCGGTAGGTGTTCTAACCCCAGAACTGGCAAGTGTGGGTGTTGGTGTGTGTGTCTGACTGAGTAAAGACCAATGCTTTTTTGGCCACTCACACCCTGTACAATATACATACTTGACTTTGGCGAGGCTGCTGATCTCACTCACCTAGAAATACACCTCTGGGGAAATCATAGCCTAGTAATCTCTGTAGCACGCCTTGTAACTGTGCACTGCTGGAGTGTGATTAAGTAGTGAAGTAGGTGTTCTAACCCCTGACCTGGCAACTGTGTGTGTGTCTGACTGAGTAAAAAGCAATGCTTTTTAGGCTACTTACACCACGTACAATGCACATACTTGACTTTGGCAAGGCTGCTGATGTCACACACCTAGAAATACACCTATGGGAAAGTCATAGCCCAGTAATCTCTGTAGGGCATCCTGTAACTGTGTACTGCTGTAGTGTGTTTAGAACTGTGGTAGGGTTCCATCTCCACCCATGGCAGTTCTGGATGTTTTGTGTGTGTTGCAATGTCTGTGTATGGACAATGCATCATAGGCTACTCACCCTCTGATGTCATTCATTTTGAAGCAAAACTTTGGGGAGAAAGTTCTTTAGTAATCCCTGTGGTGTGGCCTATAACAGCTCTATGCTGTAATGTGATATAGGCCTTGGTCAGGGGTTCTATACCCACACATGTCAGTTGTGTATGTTTTGTGTGTGTCTCACTGTCTGTGTAGGGAGCAATGCATTTTAGGCTAGTCACTTGCACTACAGTTGAAATACCCTACTTTGGTAAACCTGCTGATGTAATTCAATATGAAATGCACCTGTGGGGAAGGATGTCTCTAGCAAATCCCTGTGGTTCGTCCCATAACAGCTCCATGCTGTATTGTGTTATAGACCCTGGTCAGGGGTTCTATACCCACACATGTCAGTTGTGGATGTTTTGTGTGTATCTCACTGTCTGTGTAGAGAGCAATGCATTTTAGGCTAGTCACTTGCAGTACAGTTGAAATGCCCTACTTTGGTAATCCTGCTGATGTCATTCACTGTGAAATACACCTTTGGGGAATAGTACTCCAGTAATGTCTGTGGCGCGTACTATAACTGCATAGTGCTGTAGTTAGGTAGGAGTTCTACTCCCAGATGTGACAGGTGTGTGTGTTTGTGTAACTCATATCCTGTATAGAGGTGAGTGTGTGCCAAATGTGGGCATTGTGGTGGGGTTTTTGCTAATTTATTTTATGGTGGCCCTACTATATATCACAATGTCAACCATACAGGGATAACAGATGTAAATTAGCTGGGAGGCTGGGGTGCAAAGCCATACCCATACATGTGACATCAAGGCCTGACAATCCAAGTTAGCAACCCCACTATTACCCAGATCACACACTCAACCCATGTATCATATGAACACACATGCCTAAGCAGCAGCCAATATGTGGGTAGTACACTGCATATTGGCTACTGATAGTAGCTATGCAGTGATAGCAGTGGCCTACAGAGGGCATGTCACCCTGCCCATCTGTCCAATATGCACGTTCATGCAGACAGTGCACCTCTACCATGTTCCCCAATGGACAACTGCACCACCTGTGGTGCCTTCATATATGACTTCCAACGGACATACTATGCCTGACAACATGACCTGTATGGAAAGATGACATTGACATCAGGGAATGTAGGTGAAGGGTAAACCTGCTGCCCAGTACCAGTTCCTGCCACACTTGGCCAAGACTGGCACATCTAATGATAATCTGTGTTCACAACATGGACCAGACACCCCAGGTAGAGTTCCACATGTCACTGTACATTAATGTGGGAGGTGTGCACATCCCAGACACCATCCATGTCATGGACTAAGGAACACATACATGGCATGTGGTGTACAGCATTGGCCACACACAATAGTCACCCAGGTGACTGGATAGGGGATGCAATACCCACCTGTGTGGACAAATGCAGTAACTACAGGCCTGAGCCACAATGCAGACCATTGTCATGTGGCCTGATGCCAAGGTATACCCATCACCTACCCTTGTACAGCCTGCTGGCACAGTTAACCACCACACACCTGTATAGACATGCACCCATGCATGTCAGAACTGGCACCCTGTGTGTTCGTGTGTGTGTGTGTGTTGTATGGTGTGTATGTCCACATCCACACTCACTACAACCCCCCAGGGCATACTGAAGCATGCTGTCTGATGTCTGACATCTCCTCATACTCTTTGCCCATACGGCCTCCGTATGACCTGTGTGGTGCATGTGATACCTGCACATTGATGTGTTGTGGCAATCCCACTAGTGATGAGTTGCACTCCTGGCCCTGCCAAGTGTGTCAATGTGTGTGCGTCCCTGTGTGAGTGTGCTTGTGTTGACGCTGGCACCTGTTCATGCAGACAGACATGTGTACAACACCTACCATATGTCTCCTGTATCCCTGTTGCAGATGCCACTCACCCTCACATATATGTGCTGAGTGCTCCACATCAGGTAACCCATGCGATGCATCCAATAACTGCATCAAACTGTGATAGCACTACATAGTTGTTGGGGGTTTGATACCCTGTGCTGGTAGGTTTGTGATACAAGCATGCTTTGGTTTTACACTCCCACCCCTCCCTGACATGTATCTGCCTCTATCTGCCTCCCCCACTCCCTCTCTGGTGGATGTGGAGACCCACACTTGCCTTGCTTAGGCAGCAACATGTGTATTTTATGTGATGCTCGTCATCAGCTGATGGCCTCTGCATGAATTGCAGCCCTCCCCTAGCTGATTGCATATGGAACAACTGTGGTAACAATCCTACAGCCAATTGCATGGAAACACATTCTAATACCTAGGAACATCATGGTGGTGTTGTGCCTTTTCAGTCATTGTGAGCAGGAACTAGATCTGCTGTTTGGCAAACAGCATCTCAGATGGAATGGGGATTTACCTCCAACAACATACACTGTGGAAAGAGGGCAACAAACAGGAGGAGGATGTGCCTGACCTGACTACAGACTGTAAGTGCTGCTATACTGCATTTGGAGTAATGTTGGTTTAATAGTGTTTGTCTGGATATGCCTGTCGTAAATGTAGTAATACCTGCCATGTCAGTTCCATGTATATGAGGAATCCCCATCTGCAGGGTCATCTGCAGACTGGACAGTGTTGTGCCTATGGTTTCATGTGTTATCCAAAGTTCATCTCTCTGTGGAATGCAAATGGTAGTGTGAGGATTGCAGTCTGTTGATGGTGAAGGCTGTGACAGTTACTGACTTCATATCCCTCATAGGACATATGCTGCAACAAACACTGTTACAATGGAAAATATACAAGGTTATCACAGCAACATGTCTATATCGGCCCTGTGTATGTGCTGTCAGCCACACCACTGTCAACGTTTGTACATATGGCGTGCATGAAGTGGTGCATATGTGCTGTACGCCATAAATAATGTCATCATATCTGATAACAAGCCAGTGATATATCAGATTGCTACACATGTCATGTACAGTAGGAGCTACATTTCATGACATAAGCTGGACATTCTGTGGATGTTTGTACAGTACTGAGGTCTGTGTAGTGATGGTGAATGTTGGCAGTGTGTGTATTGTTAATATATACTGTAGCCGGTGTACAGACTGTGGTAGATGTCATTGTCCTAGCTCCCCTTCGATCAGATGTTATATGCTGCCCCACTGTATGGTACTGTTTTGCCATACATATTTGTAGGGCCATACACACACTTGTCCCATACCACAGACAGCCATCAGATCAAACTGTGCAGCAGTCCAGTATATGTAGGGACATTCTGTTACTGGCACATATGAGGATGGTGTAGAACAGATAGTCCATATACTGTAATATTATGCTAGCCTAACATATGTGGCTGTGGCTATGTTCACATTGGTTGTGGTTATGCACTGTCACACAGGTGTATATTACCCTGTGCTGTGACATGACTGTTGAGCCTGCTATATATGCAGGTGCATGTGCATTCCCCCATACAAGATGTAGGCCAGTGTTGAGCCAGTCTGCCTGTAGCCTGCACAGTGCATTGTTACATGCCTAGCAGCTTAGTGTACATAACCAGTGGGATGTCATGTGCAGATACTTGCCAGATATACTGCTGCCAGGCCTCCCTTAAACATCATGCATGTCAGACAGACCATTGGGATGCTTTACAGATGTATGTCAATATCTAGTGGGTAGTAGTACAGAACCTTTCTATTTTGTATTTCTATAACTACAACTTAATTGTTTTCTCTACAGGGTATGTATGTAGAATTCTGTAATGTAGTCTTGAATCATGTTTAACCTGCTACTTATTTTTTTTATGTATAACGTAACTGTGTTTTGTCTCTATGTGGAGCTTTTCTCCCCGGACCTCTGCTGAAAATGGGAATATATCCAGTCAGACCAGCCCGGTAAACAAATGTAAAATAAAATAAAAATAAAATAAATAGTATGTGTCCATGGCACCCCTGTACCAGCAGTCATTATGTGTCAGGCCAGACAGGAGTGTGTGAATCCAACACCTATGGTGCCAAATGTATACCAGTCTTTATGTGTTATACCCATCTACATGGCTGTTTACATTCATTTTGTCAGGCCTGGTACACATGTGGTGCACTAAGGGAATATATGTATACCTCTGGACTGTACAGGGTGTGTTCAAAGATCCATATATAGTGGCCAATACCTCTGCTGCACTCCACAGGGACATTACATGCTAGCAGCGGAACTTTACAATGATTTCCGTAGGATGTCTGTCAGTAGCCAATGGCACACATGTTATAAGCAGATGTCAGCATCCACACACACCATGTCTGTGAAGACAATCCCAATGAGAGTAGCAACAGTTTAGTAATATACCTGCTATACATACCTGATATCCCCTTGCACTATGACATTGGGACTGTAGGGGTCGGGGTACAGCTACACTCCATGTCCAGGACATATGATGGAAATATATGTACATATACCTATCCAGATATCCATATATATATAATGACATGTGTACTACATTGAATTACCACTGTCATGGCAACCACCCACTATAAATCCCTACAGTATGTGGCTGTGGTCCCTTCACATTTCCTGTGTGATGGACATCCATCCTATGTGTGGGCATCAGTGATACAGGCAGCAGGTAGCAATACCTCTTACAGGAGAACATGCACACTCAGAGCGGACACATATTTGTATGAGGTTCAGGAACTACAAACAGACTGTGGGTAGAGTTGTGTAATGCTTTGCATAGTACTGGTGTTACAGGGTGTGTGTGTGTACGTACTAGTGCACCTTGGAATGCAGTCTGTCTGCATAGGTCACTACTGTGGGCCTACCTCTTGGTGGGCAGAGGTATGCCCATCATGTGTTGTCCGTCCACCACACGAGCCCTGTGTCAGTTATGACACTGGCAGTGTGTGTGTGTTGCGTGCTACCAGTACACAGCTACATCCATGTCTAAATCTAACCTCAATTCCCTGACTAAGGGTATGTTGCAGACTATCCTGTAACACCAGCACCTTGCTTAGTGTATGGCAACAGTGTTCCACATATATGCCTGTGTTCCAGCCTCTGTCCTCCATCTACATACCAAGCTCTGCACATTTGTCATGCTGTTGGGGGTTGTTCTGTAGTGGGCTGTGAGTGTATCACACTGCCATTGCTGCCATTAGTACACTGCTGTTGTATCCCCCACACATACACTGGGACTGGGGCCATATATGTGTGGGCATCACCTACACAACACATGTGCGCCCTTATGCACTGCAGAGGCCAGTGTATGTAACAGTGGTATATGGATTTGTATTATTGAGTCCAGGTGGGGAGCACCATAAATGACCTAGGCTGTTACAAATGTGGGGGTATCAGGGGTGAGCTGCCACAAGGTATGTGGATGTACAGTACCATATACTCCACCTATATTGCAACTACTAACATGACTTGGGGTACTGCAAGCCTACTGCCTCCTGCAATACAGACTGTTCTGTGCATTATGCCTTGTTATGTTCCGGGTACAACCCATTTGATCACAAAATGTATTTACCTCCTACGGATATTGTACAGAGTGTAGATAGAGGCTGCTGACCTACACACCTGCAGTACATACAGTTGATTGCGTGGTACCCTGTGGCCCAGTCTGTCTGCACTATTGCACATTCTGAAGGGCTTGGTTTGGACTGCAACAGTTGTGAACCTTTCCAGACTACTGTATAAGTGTAACTGTTTCACAGTTGCAGTACTCTATATGGTTGTCAGTATTTGAACAGCTATATGATATGGCATATAGAACTGTTATGGTACACAATTAAAGGAGTCCCATTTCTGCAAACCTGTGTATGGTGTCTTTACTATGACCTTTCTATGGGTATATGTTGCAGGCAATGATTGACATTTGTATGTTTAGCCCATACAGTGTCCAGTTGTTCAGGTGTTAACTGTAGGCATACTGGCTGTTCCATACTGTGTGCACCTCCTACATACTTATATATACATATATATATATATATATATATCTATATATATATATCTATATATATATATCTATATATATATATATATATATATATATATATATATATATACACATATACATCTATATATATATGTATATCTGTATCAGCATATATGTGTATGTGTATCTATATCCTGGGGGTGTTGACGGCTTCCACATATTACATGTCCTGTGGGAGGCAGACTGTAGTTTATTGCAGGTCACAGGTGTTTGGCTGTGGTGGGATGCCTATTCATACAAGACGTATAGTGTGTGGGGCCTCTCAACCCCATTAATGGTGCATGTAGACATTGGTGTAGTTGTTAATCTGCAATTGCTATCTACAGATGTATGGCCATATATACCTATATAGATATATTTATCTGTTAACAGATATATAGGTATATGTGCATAGATAGCAATACATATGTATATAGAGGTAGTAAAACAACATATATATTTGAATACATGTGTATCTATACATATATGGGTATGTTGACTCTGTTAAGGTTGCACTACAATAAATGGCACCAAAATCCGCTCTCAGTCAAGTATGGCAGCACTGAACACCACTTCTTAACCAGAATGCGTTTGTTGAGAATTAAAAAAGCTGTAGTCCATAGCATACACAAGAGTTAAGCGCTTTCATCTACTCTATGTAGACTTCCTCAGAACTAATCTTCCTTGCTACTACCCACTTAAATACAAACATGAATCAATCAATATAATCAATTATGTAAAATCAATTAAAACATGACTTATAATGAAAATTTAAAGTGCTCAGTGCTTCATTTCCTTGTCAATTGCCTTTTTTGTGTGGAAAAAAACAACAATTTATATTCATTCAGACTTCCCACACTTGTAACCATATTAAAAACAGTTGCTTACCACATAAAAATATGTATAACAGTAAAACGTGTAATATTGACATATGTGCCACAGTAAAAATCATCCTTACTTTAACTAAACCTGTTATATAATCTCTGGCTATCTCTACTACCCTCTATTTTCCAAAATAGGTTTAATGGAGATTGTTTCATTAAGTCCAGGATAAACAGAGGCATTGAGTTTAATTTGCCACCTAGTTTCCTTTTCTCCAAGTTTGTACTTCATACTTCCCCCTCTTGGATTTAATTTTATACATTCTAAAATGCCAAAATTAAAGGAATCACAGTGTGTATTACCACTAAGATGTCTCCATAAAGCATTGTTAGTATCCTGTTTTCTTATTTTGTAACAATGATCATAAATTCTGTTTCTAAGACATCTCTCCGTCTTCCCCACATAAAAACAGGGGCATTTGGTACACTTTGCCAGATAAACTAAGTGAGAGGTTCTACAGTTCCCTTTTCGAAATCTAACCTCTGTTCTATTTTTGTCATCCAAAATTAAATAAGGTACCCTAATAATTAACCCACATTGATTGCAAATCCCACATTTTGTGGTGCCTATGGATTTGTGTCCCAGGTTGATGTCCATAATTTTCTTTTCTAGTCTCATTTTCAAGTTGCATCCATTCTTAGATACAAATTTAGGTGCCCCCCCCCCCACTGTCTTGTATACACTGTCATCAGTTTTCAGTATATTCCAGTTATTTTCTATTATTTTCTTAATATCTTCGACATGGGGGGCATATTGCAAAATGCATGCCCTGGTGAACTCATTAATACCCATATCTTTATTTGTCACATTTACCCCTTGAATATGATGTGTCCCTGTTCCTAATATGGGTTTGTATTTATTCCCCCATTCTTTTTTCACATACTCTTTTATATCTGATATCATCCCCATGGGATAACCCCTTGTCTTGAACATATTCCCTATGATATCCATTTCTAGTACCATGTCAGAAAATTCAGATGTCATTCTAGCTGCCCTTATGCACTGACCTTTAATTATACTCCTTTTCTGATAACTAGGATGGCAGCTAGAATATTCCAAATATGCATTACTAAAGGTGTCCTTTCTGTACATATTAGATTTGAATCTGCCATTCTCTACTGTGATATGAGTGCCCAAATAAGATATGGACCTCTGGTCCACACTGAATGTGAATTTTAAATAATCACACCTAGTGTTTAAATACATTTTAAACTCATTAAGGCTACTCTCATCACCCTTCACGAAGGGGCAGAATACCTCTTTAATGGCATTGGAAGTGGATCGGAGCCAGACTACAATATATCGGGTGCAAAACCTAAATGAGTGGCGCCCAAAAGAACGTATGCTATGGCAGGACAGCCTACGCATAGAGGTACTGTACAAAATCCGGTTACACAGAATAATAATAGTAATCAGAAACGTTACGATTTTAGCAGGTTTTTAGTGTCTAATTTTGACTTTAATGGGAAAACTAAGAATGTTAGTCCGAGGAAAGAAGTTGGTAACAACTCACAGGAAAACAGAACGTTGAAAGAGTACATTCATGAGTTCGGAAAGAAACTCAAAGCACTCAAAAGTATTCAATTGGACAATATGTACTTAAAAAAGTGTTTGGACACTAACATAGTACCCATGGGACTCAGATTTTTTAAATATCCCATGGGAATTGTAATGGATGAAGGGAATATAAATGAATGTACAAAAATGTTCAATAATTTTGGTTTTACTTTTATGAAATATATTATTTCTTGTAATGATAAGAAAATATGTGGATTAATGTCAGAACTTGAAAAGTTGGATTGCATTATTACCAATGATCTTTTATTTGAGGAATGTGAAATGTCCTTTAATGCACAATACACCTGGGTTGAAAACCAAATTAATAAACAATATGATAGGAAATGTAAGAAAATGAGAAGGGATATACAACAGTATGAGAGAGGTGAGGCATACAGATGGGGAACATATAACAATGAACCCAACAGGAATGACAATGGTGTGGATGACCAGGAATTTAATTACAATAGGTACAGTAAAGGAAGAAAAGGAAGGTTTGAGTATGCTTCTGATTTTTTAGGGGGCAACAAAAACTGGCAGGCCCAAAACAGGGGGCAGTTCAGAGGTCAGGGCAAGTGGCAAGGAAATCATTGGGAAAAGACACCGGACTACAGGAGAAGAAACAATTAGAGGATAAGGTGGGAATAATAAAATATAATGACATACATTACAGTTTAGGAGATATTAGTATTTTTAATTACACACAAACTGAATTGAATGAAAATTATTTTAAACTATTATCCAAAGGAATGAAGTACGTTCCTAATGATAATATTAATATAGTGGATTATATAGTTGATTTTAAAAAGTATTTAAGAAAACTCAATTCAGCCTTGTTTTTTGAAGGAAAAAATACTACTCAATTGAATACATTTAAGAAAAAAAGCACTTTCACACCCCCAATGAATCATACGTTGGCCACATTTGAGAAGGTTGTTACAGATGAGATATATGAATATGAGAATAAAAGGAAAAAACTTTTTAAAAACAAGTTTAATTTACAATTCAGTGAATTTAAACTTTTAAAACAAATTCAGGCCAACAAAAACATAAGAATCATGAAACCTGACAAAGGTGGGGGGGGGGGGTGATATATGATACTGTTGAATATGTAAATAAAATTAATAGTATTTTGTTAAACTCAGGAAATTATGAAGTGTCATCCATTAATGAAGGAAATATAGGGTACCATAAAATTGATTTATTTTTAGAAGAATTATTGTTAGATGAAAGGATTGATTCAGATATGTACAAATTTTTGAAGGATGAACATCCCATTATTAGTACTATAGTGGGTATACCTAAAGTACATAAGGATATAAATGATCCCCCCTTCCGGCCTATTATTTCTGGTAACAGATCAAAAACTTTTTCTTTTGGTAAAGTGATAGATAGCTGGTTGAAACCCACTTATAGTAAAATTAAGCACATAGTTAAGGATTCTTGGGACTTCTTGGGAAGGTTGGTCCCAACCTTAGTTATAAACGATATGTTTCTGGTAACAGTAGATATAGTAGATCTTTTTTCATGCATACCCCAGGACGAAGGGTTAATTAGATTCAATAACAGTATAGAAAAATGTAGTGGTTTAAAATGGGATGAAATATGTTTGATTATAGAATTCATGGAAGTAGTCCTGTCTTATAACTATATCCTATTTGAAGGAGAGTACTATAGGCAATGTAAAGGGGTAGCTATGGGGGCAGCATGTGCCCCCATTTTTGCTAATCTGTTTTTATTAGATTGGGAAACAGAATATATTCTGCAATCAGAATGGAATGATAATATATTGTGTTATCTAAGATTTTTGGATGATGTGTTTTTAATATGGAAGGGTAATGAGAGTAGCCTTAATGAGTTTAAAATGTATTTAAACACTAGGTGTGATTATTTAAAATTCACATTCAGTGTGGACCAGAGGTCCATATCTTATTTGGGCACTCGCATCACAGTAGAGAATGGCAGATTCAAATCTAATATATACAGAAAGGACACCTTTAGTAATGCATATTTGGAATATTCTAGCTGCCATCCTAGTTATCAGAAAAGGAGTATAATTAAAGGTCAGTGCATAAGGGCAGCTAGAATGACATCTGAATTTTCTGACATGGTACTAGAAATGGATATCATAGGGAATATGTTCAAGACAAGGGGTTATCCCATGGGGATGATATCAGATATAAAAGAGTATGTGAAAAAAGAATGGGGGAACAAATATAAACCCATATTAGGAACAGGGACACATCATATTCAAGGGGTAAATGTGACAAATAAAGATATGGGTATTAATGAGTTCACCAGGGCATGTATTTTGCAATATGCCCCCCATGTCGGAGATATTAAGAAAATAATAAAAAATAACTGGAATATACTGAAAACTGATGACAGTGTATACAAGACAGTGGGGGGGGGGCACCTAAATTTGTATCTAAGAATGGATGCAACTTGAAAATGAGACTAGAAAAGAAAATTATGGACATCAACCTGGGACACAAATCCATAGGCACCACAAAATGTGGGAGTTGCAATCAATGTGGGTTAATTATTAGGGTACCTTATTTAATTTTGGATGGCAAAAATAGAACAGAGGTTAGATTTCGAAAAGGGAACTGTAGAACCTCTCACTTAGTTTATCTGGCAAAGTGCACCAAATGCCCCTGTTTTCATGTGGGGAAGATGGAGAGATGTCTTAGAAACAGAATTTATGATCATTGTTACAAAATAAGAAAACAGGATACTAACAATGCTTTATGGAGACATCTTAGTGGTAATACACACTGTGATTCCTTTAATTTTGGCATTTTAGAATGTATAAAATTAAATCCAAGAGGTTGAAGTATGAAGTACAAACTTGGAGAAGAGGAAACTAGGTGGCAAATTAAACTCAATGCCTCTGTTTATCCTGGACTTAATGAAACAATCTCCATTAAACCTATTTTGGAAAATAGAGGGTAGTAGAGATAGCCAGAGATTATATAACAGGTTTAGTTAAAGTAAGGATGATTTTTACTGTGGCACATATGTCAATATTACACGTTTTACTGTTATACATATTTTTATGTGGTAAGCAACTGTTTTTAATATGGTTACAAGTGTGGGAAGTTTGAATGAATATAAATTGTTGTTTTTTCCACACAAAAAAGGCAATTGACAAGGAAATGAAGCACTGAGCAATTAAAATTTTCATTATAAGTCATTATGTTTTAATTGATTTTACATAATTGATGATATTGATTGATTCATGTTTGTATTTAAGTGGGTAGTGGCAAGGAAGATTAGTTCTGAGGAAGTCTACATAGAGTAGATGAAAGCGTTTAACTCTTGTGTATGCTATGGACTACAGCTTTTTTAATTCTCAATAAACGCATTCTGTTTAAGAAGTGGTGTTCAGTGCTGCCATACTTGACTGAGAGCGGATTTTGGTGCTATTTATTATACTGTCAACAGTTCTAGGTATTATTCATTTTTCCAAGGTTGCACTATAGTTACACACGCAGACATCTATATGTTGGTATACATTCTCTGCACTGTTACATGACAGGACTGGCTGATATGTTTCTAAAACATTGAATATCTGTGTACCTGTCATGGCTTAGTGGTACATCGGTCTCTCTAGAGTTTGCAGGGTCCTTGGTTTGAGCCTTGCCAGAGTTGTTTAATTTGTTGCTGGCCAGAACATGGCCCGTTGGATAGAGAGTGATTAAGGCACCATACAGCAGTTGTAAGCAGGTCTGTGTATTCTGCCCAGTAACAAAATAAACAGGCCCTGCAAGGCTCATAACCAGGACCCTGCACATCATACACAAAGTGATTTACCACTAGGACATGGCATGTACCTGGCAGGGTTTGCAGCTCACCATCTCCGACCATGGACCCGAGACCTGTGCCTGGCAGGGGTGCTACAGGCAGTATCAGGTACAGAGCCAGACCAAGTACTGTCCCCCAAGTTTGACAGACATCCACTGGATCCAGGTCCTTCCTGGGACTGGCCAGGGCCACATGCACGTGGTCTGCTCTGACGGGTTGTTAACAGCCCCCCCACAGTGCTGGGGCTGGTACTGCCACTACAGGAGTGGCTGTGACTGTTTGGACATCCACGGTGACCTCCAGCTGCTGTTGTTGCTGGCATACGTCCACGTGGCCGTCGCAACCATCCCGCCCTGTCCTGACGCATGGACATGACATTTTGGATGAGTTCCAGTGTCTCACCCCACTGTCTATCCATGACCTTGGTGTAATTATGGATGGCACCTGCTAGGTCATGAATGCTGTCAGTTACAGAGATGTGATGAGCCCTCTGCACCCTTAGACCCTGCCTGGTATACCATTCCATTTGTGCCTGTGCCTCCATGACAGTCTGGAACATGCGTGTGGTTGAAATAGATGTTGCACGTCTGCCAGGTGCATGATGACCAGCAGTGCTCCTACGAGCACCCCTGCACATTTGCCTATGTGATACCCCACCAGAAATCTGGCTATAGCTGCTGTGTCCCGACACACATGCCATAGATACCACACTGTCTTGGTCCATGCCAACCATAGGCTGTCCATCAGCTAGGGCCAATGGTGATGGGGTGTGTAGAGGCAGTGTGACTGTGTGTGTGTGGATGGTGTGGATACGTGTTGGTTGTCAATTGGTGGCCCAGCTGCAGCCCCTGATGACCCTTCCTGTTCCTCAACACACCTATATACATGGTCACTGTCTGTATCAGTGACATCAGATTCTCTGCAGGGGGGGACCCAGCCCCACCTCGCCACATGTGAGGGGGAAACAGGGAACAGACTGTAAGACCTGTTCAACACCGCTAAACAGTAAATACACACACATACACACACACACACATGCACACACACACACACACACACACTTGTGTGTGCAGACATGGTCGCACACACATGCAGTCGACATACATGGCAACCCATACACTACACCAGGCAGCACCTACAGACAGCTCCCACAACCCCATAACACACACAATAGCAGGCGATGGTGCAGTACAGTATCACACACATACCTGTAATTACACACATGTCAGCATGCAGGACATGTGGGGCTGAACAGCATGCAGTGCAACTGTAGTCAATCCCCATTGCCAACATTATACATGGCTGTGATGCATGGCTTCTGTTTGTAGGTGATGGCCCTCCCCCTGGAACCCACTGCACTCATGTCCACAGCATTGCTGCACATCTGTTCAGCACCCTGGCATGTACTGTGCACCATACCTCATGGGTGTGCACACCATTGCAGGATGTGTCTGTGTGTGTCAGGTGTGTTTCCACTGCTGCTCACAGCCTCTGTGTGTTCCTGGATCACGTGTGGACACGTGTTTAGTGACTGCATGATGTGTATTCACATAAATCATCATCAGTGGTGCATGTATGAGTGATAGATTACCATTAGACCAACCACAGAGACATTGTACTGTACCTATGGTGAGTGTAGAGACCATTATTGACCATGATTGGGCCCTGGCTGATGTTGCCTGTGGTAAACATAGGTTCATAGGTGAGTACTGTTCTATTGGTCCTGGGGCCTAAATAAGCCTAGCCACAGGGGTTTCCTGCCATGTACCACCCACTAATGTTATTCCCCTGTGCCCCTGCCAGGCTGTGGCACACACATGCTACCCAGGGTGTATACCCCATTCCCCATCCAGTTGCCAAGTGCTTCTGTCAAGAGGGCCAGTGAGTAGCACTGCCTGACATGTATGGGTAGTCCGTTCCAGAGTGTGGTGATTCCCCAGGACAGGGCCCTATCCCTCCAGTATGTTCTGTGTAATGTGTTGATTAGATTTAGGACCCTGGAGCATGTGTTAGCAGAGGGAGTGGGATGTCATTATATGTAGCATGTTCAACTGCTCTGTATATGACATAGCCATGTATGTTGGGCAGATGTCAGCTGTGCCTGGGCAATGTGCACTGGAGTGTAGCCACAGTTGTCTGAGATGGACTCTGTATTGCATGTGTTTGAGGCTGGTAATCCCATCAGTGAGGGGTGTGCTGTGTCAGTGCACATGTACAGCATGCATTATTGGTAGGTGTGTTAGACGTGTACATGGCCTACACCTTAGCTATGACATGCACAGTGAATTGCCAAGCATAATCTTAAACCATACTCACTGGCATCCGGCCGCTGCCTTGCTGGTATCCCAGAGGTACCTACATTGAGATAAGATAGAGTTGATGTCAGTGGCCACAGCTGTGGCATTGCTACAGGGTGGCTGCAATATTACACTACATCAACAGCTGAAGTCCACAGTACTACAGTTTATGCATTGCTGCTTATCGGTACTACACAGCAACATACCCCACATCTCACATATGCATGGTCTACCTGTACAGATGCATATACTACAGTAGTCTACTGATATGCCCTGGAACCTTACAGGCATGCTCAATGTGAGTAGCACCCACCTCCATGACCATATAGGTCTGGAGCTCTTGCGGGCGGGCAGGTGCTACCAGGCTGATGAGCAGCTCCTCCACTCTGGTAAAGGGGGTGGATGTTATGGCCCCTCTCCATTGCAAGGTGGTCACCCCGCATGGCAGCGGCATGACGTCGTACTTGCCGGAGCCGGTCACTACAATGGTGGTGGACCTGCTCATAGGTTTGGCTCTGCAACCCACCTCATTCACCCTGCAGACCACATCAGTCCACATGGCTGTTCTCTCCTGCTGGTCCATGCTTGTCCATGAGAAGAGCAGATGATAGTTGTGGATGATGCTGGTGATGATGATCTCCTCCTCAGCGGCACTGTATGCAGGGTTTCTTGGGTGTGCCATACTCCCTGAAAGACATAATGATTGAAATATGTCTGAGCAACTCATATGTCAAGTTTACCATAATACAATACACATATCAGTCTCCTGCCACCATATCAGCTCCAACATAATGATTACACTACTCTAGTGGTATGTGTCTGGTATGTGTACCATTGGGCCATATATTGTATTGTACAACACTTTCTGCTATGTGGTTATAGACATGCTCCCTGTGGGGACACTAGAGTTGCAGGGTTGTTATTTCACCTGCATGCCATTGTCACTGCCACTATGTTTCCACATATGCATGTGGTAGGCCTGCTATGTGATTGCTACACATCTGCCATTCTGTAGTATTGAGGATATCTATGCATGCTGTTGGACATGTTCTGGGATTGTGTGGACTATTACAGCCCACATATGTTCCATGACAGTTACACACTAGTATGTGTAGGGGTTATTTGTCAGCAGGAACACCACTCCAACCTAATGTGCACATGTTACCAGTCTACATCACATTCGTGGCCCACCATGGAACCTCATTTTCTACTGTTCCATCACTACCTTCATGTGGAACCACCTCAGGGGATGGTGTCCCCCCCATGGAGCACACACAGACATGTGTCTATCACCCACATAGGTCATGGGTATTGGGCATGGGGAGGTCCACAGTGACATGGGGTATGTGCTACATCACCTGGAGGCATGCAGTACACATACACAAGGTTCGACATGCATGTCCCTCCTGCCCAGCGCACAGCCCAGACACCTTTATGTCCATGTAGATGCTGTTGTGACTGTCCATGGGTGGGCACCATGTTCCCTTTGTTCCCATGTGGGGGCTCAGTGGCCTCCACATTCCAAATGTAACTACCTGTCCACAGTGTTTAACCACCACATGTGTCATATACCACCATCCCATACAATTGCAATGTGTTCCCAACATGGGTTACACATTTCACTTCATACTCCATCTTGCAGCCATGTACTGGTGTGTAGGTATGTTGTGTATTGATGTGTGATGTTCTCTCACATGTCATGGCAGGGAAAATGTATTGACATGTATATATATACTTTTTTATATCTATATGTATATATATATATATATATATATATATATATATATATATATATATATATATATATCTATATATATATATATATATATATATATATATATATATATGTGTGTGTGTGTGTGTATGTATATATACATATGTGCATATATGTGTAGATATCATTTTGTGTTGTTTATATACCTATATAAATGTATAACTGTCTGAGGTTCTGTACACATACACAGCTGTGAATATGTATCACACATATATGTATTTCTATGTGGGGTGCATTTGAACATCTGGACCACACTCATGTACCCTCTTTACTTCACAGCTGAACTGTTCTGCCTTGCTGCAACACAGCATGTGAACACAGGCTAACATTATGGGGGTATATATGGTGACAGACTTTAGATAAGCATATTATACTGCTATGGCAGTTGGGCATGCTATGCTACACTTAAACATGACTGTCCTGCAGGTGGTGTGGTCTCTCATCCATGTGTCTATCATGGCGGTATTAATACCCCCACCAGCCATTGGCCACAGTAAGTTACAGGATACAGATATCATGGGTCACATCTTTGCCATTCACTGCTGGTCTGCACATTTGACAGGTATGTCCCACTGCCCACAGGGACTGATACTACTGTCCAGTGCAGTTGTTGAGCACAACATCATTACAGGAACAAGTACTGATGGCACATATACATCCTTTCACAGTATACATCCTATTATTCTATGCCATATACTACATGCCAGTAAATGCACATTTGCTTCACATACCTGTTATGTTGTTTCCGCTGTTACACAACCCTGAGCTTTGTGAACTTTCTTGACTTTTTCTCTCTCTCTCTCTCTCTCTCTCTCTCTCTCAGTCTCTCCAGTAGAGTGATTGAGCTGGTTTGAATAGATTGCAGCATGCTTTTGTTGGTATTGCACATGATTGGGTGGTGGCCTCTGCACCAGTCAGTGTCCACTAGTTGCTAATTGCATGCAGCCTGCTGTGTAGTACTTCAGATAACCACTGTCATGGCAATCCTGTACTATAAATTGCTGCCTTCTGTGGGCGTTGTCCCTTCACCTTTCCAGTATGGAGGACATCCTTCTTGTGTGTGGACATCAGTGTTACAGACAGCAGGTAGCAATACCTCTTACAGCAGAACCTGCAGACACAGGCTAAATCCACATTGGGTAAGGTTCCAGACCTACAGACAGCGTGAGTAGTGTTGTTGTGTGCAATGTATCTTGCTGTTCTTACAGGGTTTCTTTGTACATGGTACATTTTTAATGGAATGTTGTCTGTCTGCATAGCTCTCAACTGTGGGCCTATCCGTATGATACCAGGGGGATTGGCTCTTAGGTTTTGTCTGTGCACCACACAGGTATTGTTCCAAATATATCTGTGGCATTCTGTCTGTTGAGTGCTATCAGTACATGGCTACATCCATTTGTATTTCAATGTCATATCCCTGCATAAGGGTATGCTGCAATGAATCCTGTAACACCAGCAATTTTCAGGGTGTGTAACAGCAATAATGCAAATATGGCCCTATGTTCCTGCCTCTGTCCTCCACACATATGCCAGTCTTTGTCCTGCTGTGATACAGGAAGGGTTGTTAGGTAATGGCCTATCATTATTTACAGCTAGCTTTACTGCTATCATCCCAGTCATGTCATGGGCTCCCACACCAACTGCTGGGCCATGTCCATATATATGGGGGCAACAGATGGTGAACACATATGTGCCCTTGTACATTCCGGAGGTAAGTGTGTGGTACACAGTGTTCCTTGCCCTTGTACAGCCTTTTATGGGGTGGTTCTATGCCATTAACCTAGGCTATGGCGCCTTTCCAGTGATATAACTGTTAAGACAAGGGTCATTCAGTGTGATAGTGAGATGTTAGGTTAAGCAATGTTATGTACAAGATACTGTGACATTAACACAAGTGCTACATTTCCCCCTAGGGCTTGACTACAGGGTGTAATTGGAGGCTGCTGAACTACATCTGTAATTGTTGATTGTTACATATTGAAGGCCTTGGCCTGGACAGCATATTATGGTATATATACACATTGCTTGCATCTACTGTTTTATGTGGGCCTTGCATTCATGACTGATTACATATTTCAAACCTTATGTGGTGTCAGTACTGGCATACATTATTGTATAGTACAGGAATAAAGGTGATCTATGTATGCATACCTGTGTGTCGTGTCATGTCCTTTGAATTGTGGGTGGGTATATGTTTAATTTCAGTATTCTCATTTGTGGGAATGGTTGCCACACTACAGATTTCACAGATGCCAGTTGAAGGGCTTGTGGCTGAGACATATACTTTGCACTTAGTATTTCCACACTAATTCTACATATGTGTGGCTACTGATACCTTTTGTGCGTGTACATGTGTATGTACCTATATATATATATATATATATATATATATAGCATATATATATATATATATATATATATATATATATATATATATATATATATATATATATGTATGTATCTATAGATATATACATCTGTATATATATATATATATATATATATATATATATATATATATATATATATATATATATATATATACATATTTATACATACGTATGAGCATATGTATGTATCTATATACAATTGCTGTTATATGATTATTTGTGAGTCATACATTAATATATATATATATTTACATATAGCTATCTATCTGTCTACATTTACAGATATATATCTGTCCATATGTCCATGTATGTTCGGCTCATATTTTGGCCCGTTCCTCATTCACTTGGCAATTGTCATGGATGATCGCAGCATTGAAGTCAGTAACTAGTGGCAACACTTTTGTGTTTCAGACTTCATCTCCTTCTACATATGTGTTCTGATACATTTAACTGTGTAACTAGCAACATTTTAAGTGTAACAGAGCATCAGTTGACATATATCCCTATTTGTACCCACAGTGTGGCATACTTTGTCCAGACGTCTTGCATTAACAGGTTATGTGGTGTGATAATAATACATTTCCTGTACTGTTGACTGATTGTGCTGCAGGATATGCTTGTGAAAACTTCATGTTATGTATATCTGCCATGGTTTAGTGGTATATCACTTTGTGTATGGCGTGCAGGGTCCTGGGTTCGTGCCCTGGAGATGTAATTTATTTTGTTGCTGAGCAGAACAAGGGACGTTGACTACAGAGTGATTAAGGCACTTTTAAGCAGCTGTAAGTGGGTTTGCGCATGTTTGCATGACAGTAAGCACTGCCAATCTCCACTTATGTTTTCTTACAGTCAGCTTCAGATTTCTCAACCTGTGTAGGCATAGCTTACTCCCATGCAAACCCACGCAAACCCACTTACCACTGTTTAAAAGTGTTTACTGCAGCTTACCCCCATGCTAATTCCTTTAAAAGAAAAGAAAAAGGGGTTGATAGGAAAGTGGTGAAAAACGGGGCACATAGAGGGAAAGACAGTAGGGAAAATAGCTAGGCATGTGCAGGAAGGGTATAGGAAAGGTCCATAGCTGCCCATTTCTTCTAAAGCAACAGCTGTGCATATACACTATATTTGCAGGTACATTTGGACCCTCAAACCCCTGGGAGAGGGATGAGGACCACATATATTCATTGTGATGCCAATTAGATCAGATTACATGTGTCCAGTGGACATGTGCAAAATGGACAGCTATGTATGGGGCGAGATTTTTTTGTTGGAACAGATTACCCTTTTTTTTCTTTTCTTCAGGTGAGAGTGAGATGTTTGGGAGGGGTAGCAGGTATATTTGGGGAGGTAGGTTGTGTAGGTTAACAGACAAAGCACACAAGACGCATACAGGGCTGGTATATGACACGTGTGGGGGGTAAACACCTTGGACGGGGAGGGGTGTTTGAAATTCGCAAGCCCATGAGCCCCCAACTGGAAACAGTGGGACCAAGGTCCCTATCCATGGGCAGTCACCACTGCACCTTCACGGCCCCAAAGATGGCTGTGCTGGGGGTTGTGTAGGAGGGGCAGGCTCACCCTCTAATAGCACCACTCAGCCCTCATGCTGGCGTAGCCACTCTCGATACTCCAGATCGAGCTCCTTACACACCACAGCCCGGACCTGTTGACGGGTGACAGGTTCTCCTCCGCACCAGCTCCGAGGGGGGGGCCGAGCCCCATCCCCTGCAGCGGTTCCACCCAAAGGTGGCACAGGGCCCACAGAGGAGGAGGTCCCAGGCTGGGCCCCAGATGTGCTGGTGCCCGGTGCCATGGCCAGCTGAGGTGGGACAGGTGGGTTTGCTGGGACCAGCCTTCCCATACGAGCTGTGTTGTCACAGGTTTATGACAGATATGGGTTAGTAACAGTCAACAGCATTCAGGATTAGTTATAACAGCATGCATAGGTATTCCCATTAACCCAACACACCAGAATTAACACAGTTACAGAGCAAGCAGATCACATGCATATATGGAACACAAGTGGCCATTACAGGAGCATGAAGGTTTCATTGATGGCAACAGGCCACCAATATGGGTGTATTTTCACATGGCACATGCATAGAAACAAATGTGAATATTTATAAACCATTAGGACTTATGTCCCAACAATAGGTTGGAGTGTACACATACCAGATGAGGAGTGTCATTGGGTTAATATGCACATATGGTAGGGGTGAGAGAGAGAGTTCAGTTAACAACTAATATGTCCTTGTAGTTTTCACAACATTCTTAGTCACTGCAGTGGTCTTTCCCTTACATGTATTATTACACTACACAATGGCCTTATATTGTACACTGGTATGTTTATATATTATTATATATGTGACCTGTGTCTTACATACAGTCATGACAGGCTGCAGGTGTTAATGCAACATATGTTGAGAATTGCTCTCATACACTTTGGGTGAGGTGCTACAATGACAGGTTTGTTTCCATATACTATCTCTGACTATGTACATGTTTGTATATCAGTTATATGTGATTAACAGCTGCCTACAATTCTTGGAACATCACACTGGATTTTCAGGGGAACAGGGTACCAAGCTGGTGATAAGGGCCATTTATCTGGACATGCTGGATAGATTGGAACAATTGTGGAGTATGAATATGCATACAACCTTCAATTTGAACATTCTAGCAAATTCCGTACAGTTGGGTGTAATTATGCATACAGCTTTCTAGCTGAACATTGTATCAAAATCTGTACAGTTGTGGGGAATGATTATGCATACAACTTAGTAGCACTCCCGGGAGTCAAACCCCTGCTGTGTGTGGCAAAATATTATAGCTACCATCACAGTACATTGTGCTATCAGGGAACTGATGTACAGCTTTCGACTGTTTTTGACTAAGTCTGTCTAACTTGTACAATATAACTGACAGCTTGGCACTACCAACATTGTTATGCAGAACTTCTTGCCCATTTTATCTGCATACCACGGTGTGGGTGACACAGCTTAAGATACAGAAGTACTATTTATAGTATGGAACAGATCGCCAACATATGAGAGAAGAGTAAACAGAAGCACTCCAGGGGCTATACCTTTATTCACAGACTATTACACATTTATTTCTACTGGTACAAAACTTTTTAAGGCTCTTATATTTATTTGTTATAACAGTACATGCAGACTGATTACTAACCTGCCTAGCGATGCAGCCTTTGCAGCCTAGCATCATGGGCTTGCTGGTTCACAGCCCACTCATCTGCAGCTGTCAGAGAAATGCAGTGATATTTAGCCATACCTATCCATAAGTATACAAAAGCTAGGCAATTATTTACTACTTAGTAGAATGAGTACTTAGTCCTGGGGCATTGGGCATCTAGATCCACTGTTTCAGTGCATCCCCTCTCTGCCACTTCAGGTCAGCATGGTGGTGCCTGACCTGCTTAACAGTCCGGGGGAAACCTGTGACACTGGTGAGGTCACGGGTGAGACTGTCCCAGGCTTCTGTTTTATACTGCGAGCCCTGGTACTGGCCCTGCAGTAGTCTCTGATCATGGTGTTTTACCAGGAGCCATACCATGATTTTTGACTCCAGGATGCCCCAGCGCTGCACTGTAAATTGAGTGCCTTCACCCACACCAGCCATTCTGCCTACAGTAGGAAGCTACAACCAGTTATGAGACGTATTCCCACCTGTGGGGTTTAAATACAGCCACTTTCACACACTTTCCCATGATTGGCCAGTTTTGAAAAGGCTAAGCTATGGGCACACCTGCTTACATAAGGTTGGCACTGCTTAAAGAGGTTTACCACTAGGCAGATTGAATTGGCTCCGCTACACATTGCTTACACTTCTTAACTTGAGCTGTGCTGTGGTTAGCATTGCTTAATAGTTAATTAGCACTATATTTGCCATTTGGCAATGATTTTTTCTTCATTACAGGTTATATATGTGTCTGGTATCCATGATTCATGTGTCCATACACTGTATGGGGACCTGGGGAATTCTACACTTTATTACAATCATACCTCAGATCTATGCTTACTGCAGTACTCCAGTTCACATATTTATGTCCTGTGGCAGGTTATACAACATCACACTGTACATAGATTCAGTTCACATGTTTGGTTTGATTTTCCTGTGGTGAGGATTAGTTTGCTGATACCTCATTTAGGTGTATTGTTATGATGGTTTGGTGGTTAATTGCTGTGACTGTGGTGTACATGGTCCTGCGTTTGAGCCTTGCAGAAGCTGTTTATTTTGTTGCTGGGCAGAACACGAGCTGTTGGGTACAGAGTGATTAAGACACTTTAAAGCAGTTGTAAGCTGGTGTGCATGGGTTTGCAAGGAGCTAAGCAATAGTAACCTCTGGTTACAGTTTCTTACACTCAGTTAGCTTTTACATTGCTTAATCTATGTAGGCAATGCTTACCCCTGCACAAACGCTCTTAAACACGCTTACTACTGCTTATTTTTGCTTAACCCTAGTGCCTTATTCATTATGACACTGACACTTCACGTGTGCATTTCATGCAGTACTCCAGTTCACATTTAAATGTTATTATGTAGGTTATACGGCAAAAAAGATTTAAATATATGTTCATATACAGATTTCACATAGAAAATGATATGTGCTGCAGAGGGACTTGAACTGGGAATGGCTGTTTGTTAGGCATATGCTCTAACCACTACACTATTGCTGTGCTGCTTCTTTTGCATATATATTCCTTGTTATCCTCTTCAGCCTTTTCAGCTGCTTTAACCATGGCTAAGTGATGGGCAAACCCACACACCTACGGTTAGCTGTACTCGGGGTTTAAAAAAAATAATTAATAGGGTTTCTTCATTTTATTTGACTGTACTGTTGCTGTTGAACACATGGGGACTGCTGGTGCAGATATGCGCAGGGGTGTAGCTAGGATTTTCAAATTTGTACTCACAGCTCTCAAACTGCTACCCCCCTCCCCAGCCAAGCTACGGCCATTCTCGTAATTCACGGTTCGCTCTTTTAGTGTCGATGAAGAGGCATTCACTGGAATGCCTCTTCAGTAATAGAATATAAATTCACTCAAACTCGGTTCCTTGAACTGAAAATTAACCTGAAATGTCAGTTCTTTGAAAAATGCAGCATGGTAGTTGGGGTAGAGAATTTATGCTTTTGTTTTCTGTAACTGAGGTACAGGTTTTGAGCTTGAGTAAATTACTAACCACCTGCTACCCCTAACTAGGATGTTTCATTCACACACACACCCCTACCTACCTCTTAGTGCAAGAAATATGGACAAAGCCTAAAATAAACAGGGACAGATATTAGAGAATGCTCTCGTGAACTTAGAAAGTTGCTAGAACAGGATTTGTGCTAGTATGAGAAAGTTGCTAGAATAACAGGATTTGTGCTAGTATGAATTTTTCTAAAGGACATGAAGTCTGAAACTCAAATGTCTGTCATTATTTAGCAACTTCAGCCTTCAATGATTTTCTAGAAAATCACAAAATTTATGAGGAACAGACAAAAAATATGGGGCAAAAAATCTGGACATTCTGCAAAATTTGGACAGTTGAGAGGTATGCTACTTACCTACCTAACACACACACACCTCTCAGCCTCTTAGAGCAACAAACTCAAATAAAACTGAGGCAAAGGCACAAAAATAAGGACTTTTTTTAAATATTGCTCTTATAAACTTAGAAAAGATAATAGAATAGTAGTAGGTCTTGCATTAGTACGAATTTTCTGAAAGGTATGAAATCTGAAAGTCAAATGTCTGCCATTATTTTCTAACTTCAGTCTTTAATGATTTGCCACTAATTTGCCAGAAAACTGCAATTTTATGAAAAACTGACCAAAAATGTGATGCAAAAATATAAATTTGCCAGACAATACAGCTGGGAACCTGTCAAAGAAGGGACACCGTTTTAATATGAGCACAGTTAACTTAGAGCAGCTAACAAAATTAGAGAATCTACATGCATTTCTGAAATAAAAGTAATGTATAACTCTGATCATTACCGTTATTTATAAAAGTAAACCCTCCACGTTTTCTTCCAAAATTGCTATTTTGCAGAGAGATTATTAGGGGGAGAGCAACATTTTGCGCCAAAATTGGGGACAGTTGAGAAGTTTGGATATTCCTAATTCTATAAAGCGATTTATTTGCACATACCTCTCAACCTCTTAATGCAGGAAATCTGGACAAGGCCAAATATATTGGGGGAACATACAAACAGTACTAAAAATTCACCTTGTATAAACTTAAGACAGTTGATAGAATATCAGGTCTTGCTTTAGCATCCATTTTTCTAAAGCTTATGACGTCTGAAACTTAACGTTGGTCATTATTTAGTGACTTCATTCCTAAATGATTTGCCAGAAAAGTTTTATTTTGCATTTTACAGCACGAACACCAATAAATATCTGCTAAACAAAGCAATGCAGTCTCACAATGAAACTAGACTTAGCATTAAAACTTCTCTGCCCTTGAAACTCACATTCATTAAGACAGCATTGAAACCCACATTCAAAGAAAATACATTTTGCCAGTGGCAGATAAAGTAACTTTGGGCTGTTTTCAAATCATAGGCTCCTTGCACATGAAACATACACATGCTCTTTGATATACCTTCCATCATAAAAGTCTACTCAAACTTCTACAGTCCACCAGTATCAGTAAATATGCACAATCTCTGAACTAGTAAAAGCCATCTACATAATTCCACATTAGAGAAATCTGTAACTAATGAAGAGGCTGATGCTAGCAAACAACTTTATATTTCATGGTTTCATCTACAAATAATGTGCCTGTTGCCCTTGAGGAATAAATTGCCTATGTTGCATTAAAAACAATGATACGCTAGTAATATTGCAATAGGGAATTGATGGCAAACTGATAACAGGTTCATAGTTGCTACTAGATATCTTCGCCAAAACAAACTACAGCATCCACCTCCCTTTACAACACAGTACAGTATCAGCAATGCATCTACCTACTGTGGGAGAAGAACCCACAGCCTTCTGCATCAAAAGCAAGTACACTTCCTGTTGTGCTATTAACAGTACAGGCAGACTCAGCATAAGCAGCACTAAACTTAAGTTCCCCTGCAGCTCTCAGCTCATTGTAAAATGTCGACACTCAGCTGTATCTCTGAACTTTGCAGCACAAGAAATCTGGAAAAAGCCAACATTTATTGGGGGGGGGCAAAAGCCCAAAAAACAGGGACACATTTTAAACATTGCTTGTATAATTTTGGAAAGTTGCTAGAATAAAATGCTGCATTTTCACCATGCATGTCTTGAGCCCAGAACCATATGCACTATAGTCAGTGCAACATACCACTATGCTAAATCAGCAGTTTGTAAAAGAGGAAGACAAACTTAATGGCTATCATTTAGATAGCTCTCAACCTCTTAGCACAAAAAACCTGGACAAACAAAGCCAATAATGAAGGAATACAAGTTCAGTTCTCACTTCACACCTTAGCACAAACAACCTGGACAAACAACAAAAACAATAATGGGAGAAATACAACTTCAGTTCTCACCATAGCTCACAACCATTAGAAAAGCAAATCTGAACAAAGTTCAGAAATGGTGGTGGTTAGGGACTTTAGGCTCTTCTTACCCTGAAGCAAAGGTACAGGGTTTGAGCCTGAACACCTATAACCAGCAGGTGTATTATGTGGGGGCATTTTCACACACCCCCCAGTTCAAACTAACCTGCCATCACACGCACACACCAGTTCAAACTAACCTGCCATCACACACACACACCAGTTCAAACTAACCTGCCATCACACACACACCAGTTCAAACTAACCTGCCATCACAGACACACCAGTTCAAACTAAACTGCCATTTGCCATCAGTTCAAACTACTAAACTGCCATCACACACACTTCAACTACCATCTGCCATCACACTTCAACTGCCATCAGTTCAAACTAAACTGCCATTTGCGATTGTGCTGGACACACACAATATCTGCACTTGCATGCACACACTTACTTCAATTGATTGCCTCAATGATAATCCTCTGTTCGTTGCGCTTGCCTCAATAATCCTCTTTTCATTGCACTTGCCTTGCCTTCCATTTGTGAATGCCCGTTTCCCGCTCGCAGCCAGCCGGACATGATGTGAGCTCACTTCCAACTGGCTGGTATCCTCCTTAAAAGAGCCAACACCTTAAATGTACATATGTTTTTTTTTTTTTTTTTCAAAAAAGCTACCCCCCCTTCTAAAAAAGTTGTACTGAAATCAGTACAGTGCGTATGCCTCCCGACATCCCTGGATATGCGGACACTTGTGAGCAGTCTCACTCATTTATTTACACATTCTTCTGTTCTACTTTGCAGGGGCATGTTTATTCTGAGAGCTCTGCTCTCAGACACACCCCCTGCACTTGCCCATGCTCCGTGTAGCATTAGGTGTTCCGGCAGCATGCCTTTATTAATATGTATGGCGCGCTGCCATCCTCCTTTTAAACTGCCACTTCCGTGCAGGACTAGATTAGTCCTGCACGGAAGTTTTGTAAATCCGGGAGATACACCTCAATCCATTATTGCACACACTCTGGTTGAGGCTTGACAGGATGTAGCTGTTAATGCAACATATTATGAAAATTGCTCTCATACACCTTGGGTGTGATGCTGCAATGACAGGTTTGTTTTCATATACATTCTCTGACTATGTACAGGTTTGACTATTGGTTATATGTCATCACAGGCTGCCTACATTTCTTGGATCATCACACTGACTTCTCAGGGGAACATGTTACCAGGCAGCAGATTTGGGCCATTTATCTGCACACGCTGGGCAGATCGGAACAGTTGAGGGGTATAAATATGCATACAGCTTACTATCTGAACATTCTGACACTGTCTGTACAGCTGCTGGTTATGATTATGCTTACAGCTTACTATCTGTACATTCTAGCAAAATCTGTACAGTTGGGTCTATCTAATTATGCATACAGCTTACTATATGAACATTCTGACACAGTCTGTACAGTTGATGGTTATGATTATGCTTACAGCTTATTATCTGATCATTCTAGCAAACACTGTATGGTTGTTGGGTCTAATTATGCATACAGCTTTCTATCTGAACATTCTCACAAATTCTGTACAGCTGTGGGGTATGATTTTGTATACAACTTACTACCACTCCTGGGATTCATTCCCTGCTGTGTGTGGTAAAACTATTACAGTTAACATACTGTGCTATGAGGGAATTGGTGTAAAGCTTTTCAAATGTTTTCTCTCTAAGTCTCCCTTGGTTGTACAATATGACTAACCTCTTGTTATACAGACATTCCTACACATTTTATCTGCGTACCACAGTGAGGGTAACACTGCTTAATAAAACAAAAATAAAATATACCCTAAACCTCCGAATCAAGTGACCAGCGAAACAAAGTAGTATCCAAACAAGTAGAAGAAAAATATTGGTCACATAAGGCTGCTAAAATAGATAGAGTTTAATAAACATAAAACTGTAGTGAGCGCTTTCATGGAATCCTATCCACTTCTTCAGACTAATATGGTTAGCTGTACTTGGAGTTTTAAAAAAGAATAGAGGAGTTTCTTCTTTTGATTTTTATTTCCTGTTGCTGTTGTACACATGGGGGACTGTTGGTGGGGATATGCGGACACCTATGAGCGGTCTCGCTCATTTATTTGCACTTTGTGCTGTTCTACATTGCAGGGGCATGTTTATTCTGAGAGCTCTGCTAAAAGACACGTCCCCTGCACTTGTACATGCTCCGTGTAAGCCTAGGAGGTCGGGCAGCACTCCTTCATTAATATGCATGGTGCGCTGTCATCCTCCTCCTACATGGGCGCTTCTGTGCAGGACTAAGCTAGTCCTGCATGGAAGATTAGTGAATCTGGGGGTTTATGTCTTAACTTCCCTTACTACACAGTGTTATCTTTTTTATCTAATAACGGTGGAATACTAACACGGAAATAAGAATGTTAGAAATCTCAACATAATCATTACATATGTATTTTCTTTGCTGCTGTAACAGTTAATGTCTTTTATTGCTGTTATATTTTTGCTGTTTTGTTATTTTTATTTATTGTTAGTCTATATTTTCGTATTATACTGCCTTCATCTCACTGCTCATGAGATAACTTGATTCTTGGTTAAAAAGGGACTTGTAACTAGTCTATCCAAGCATAAACACAAATAAAACTACATCATTATTATTATAGCAGTACATTTACCATGTTATCATAGTAACATTGAAAACTGGAATATTATAAATAAAATATTGATTTCCAAACAAAATACTAAAGACTGACCATCACTTACTGTACTAAGACAACACAGTGGGCATTACATATATATGTTTACATAGCACATCCATGGTGATAGACATTAACTGCTGAAAGTCAGTATTTTTGTTTTAATTCCCTTCCAACAATCCCTTCCAACAATCAGGTACTATAAAAGTTTTACTCATGACGAGGTGCATAAGATCTGTGCAGGTGTCTTCGCTCTTGTGGTTGAATTATGTTTATATTACCTGACAGTTGCTACATTGTTATTATGTATTCTATAGTAATGACACTCTGGTTTTGCAATGCCCTCCTAAAGAACAGCTTACCAAAGATGGGAGTTGCACAGGCAGAACATCTACAAGCTTTGTTTGCCTTAATGAGCAGTACCTTAAATGAACAGTTAAGTACAACTTTACTGGTGGAGGAAGCTGTCTCAACTGCTCTCATTCAGGTAGGTTGCACTGCTTCCACCTAAGTATTATATAATGACATTCCAGACTGATGCATCTTGAAAACAAGTGAAATCTTTATGTTGTAGCACCTACAATGTAGCACTCTTCTGTGAAATTGTGAAAACTGAATGGAAATAACATTTTTTGTTAAAATACCCTGAAACATGCTTTCATCCATCTGGTTCATGGTACATATATCTAGTCATTATTTGTGTTAGTTGCTCAGTCCTTTCTTGTTAATGCAAGTTGTTCATTGATCATTTCACAAATTCATGTCACTGTGATCAAAGACAGATATTAAGCTATACACCAGAATCTTAGCTTAATTGGCTTCTTTTGAGAATTCCTCTGAAGGGTCATCCTTAGAATAATACAGCTGAAATGTTCACATTTGTAACCAAATAGATTAAGCAGTACAGCAGTTACAGGTCGCTATCTGCGTAGTACATGGAACTACTGCTGCATGCATTGTATGCTACCTACACTGTATTGTCTATCTTAGTAAAGCAATTGATTGCTGAGGTTACCTGTCTGGAGGGGCTGGTTATCTAGAAACTGCTTTATATATTCTATTGAAGTCATTTAAGGTTATCTTACATCATTTTCTAGGGCTAACTGAATGGTTAGCACTAGTGAACAGATATAATCACTTAATTTGTCTGATGCATATCACTATAAATATATTTTGTACATTTGCTACACCCATGACTTGGCTTGGCATGTGATATATTAAGGTGTTGTGCAACTATTGAAGTTATGGGGCTTTTGATTATTTAACTAAACGAATAGTTTAATGTAATATGCATTTTTTTTACCAGACTTCAGAAAGATAAAGTAAAATTCTAATTTTATAATTTTACAGTCATGTCAGCTGCTGCTCTTAACCAGACAGCCATTACTTTTTCATTAATACAGATTTTGCAGATGATCTCATAAAAGGCATTTTAAATATACATCGGAAATGTCTGGGTCTGGAAGATGAAGGTATAAATACATCTTTAGTAATATGTGCAACACAACCATTTTGTTCAGTATTTCTGTATCTCAAAAAGTCAGACGCTACAAAATGGCATGGATCAATATGCAGTGGGCAATTCATAATAAAAGCAATGAACTGCCATGTTTGCATGCATGACATTTAAGCCTGTAGGTGACATCAGAAATCTTTATCTTTCAGTACAATCAGAAACAGACTGAACGTTTATAATGCTTTCTTGCTTTATTGTGGGCAAAACCTCTAATTAAGTAACTTTCCTAAATGAGCAACATTCATAAAAAAAAAAGACTGAAAGATAGTGAAAGAGTAAGAAAGATTGGAATAGAGTATATCAAGATCAATAAATCATGTGTGAGACCATCAATGTTATGCTACATGTTTAAACATTAGCACTGTGATTTAATAAAGTATTCATGATTATAGAAGTTATATATTAACTATTGAAAACATTTGTGTTAGAAAACTCTATAATAAAGAAAAGTCCAATAATGATTATGTAACACATTAACACATATTCGGTAATACATATGTTATATTTATAAAGTAATAAAGGACTCGTTCTGTAATACCATGCAGTGTAACAGACATTGTTTGACTACATTTAAGAAATGGTAATAGACATGGTGCACAGTCAGGCTGTATGATATGCACTCTGTTATTCACCAGTCTGTTTCTGGAGAGGTATTACTTAGACTATACCATGCTACAATGTAATGTTAACAAGCGTACATGTTTAAATAAGAGGTAATATGTAATAAAGGGTCTATATTATAGGTTCATAGGTTCATAGGTTCATAGGTAGATACTAGGCTATCTGCCCTAGGGCATTTATAAGCCTAGACAGAGTGTATATGGCTTCCGCCTCCCTATTAGATTAGCCTACTGTGCCTCTGTAAAGTAGGTCACAGAAGGTACCCTTTTAAGATTAGTTTACTGTGCCTCTGTCTAGCAGGGACACAGAAGAGATCCCAGGGGTGAATTTGTGATTTCCCATCCACGCGTCCAGATTTCGCTTGAAGAGGGTCAGCGAGGGGCTATGTCTAACATGAATTGGGATTCTATTCCAGAGTGAGGGGAGCCTATGGGAAATGAATCTGTCCCTCCAGCATGTCCTATTTATTTTTGTGCTGAGGTTTAGGTCCCTGGAGCATGTAGCGCTAAGGGACTTTGATTTTTTGAGGTGGAGCATGTCCATTAATTCTGGTTTGACATGGCTTTGTATGTCAGGCATAGATTGCCTCTGAGTAGGTGGTAAACAACTGAGTAGAGCTGGTGTTTCTTTAGTCGAGCTGCATAGGACATCTGTTTGTAGCCCATGATCCTCTTGGTGAGGTACTTTTGGGGTCTCTCCAGTTGCTGCAGGTGTCGGGTAAGGTACATCCCAAAAGGGGCATTGTATTCAATTATGGGCCTGATGAGTGATGAGTAGAGGGGCACAATGACCTCTCTTGATCTAGATGTGAACCCTTTCGTGATAAGGTGGGCTATATAGAAGGTCTTTCTAACCACTTTGGCAACGTGGTTATCAAAAGAGAGATTACTATCTACATTGGTCCCCAAATCTCTAGTTACTTCTTCCGTACTTAATGGATTACCACCTATGTGGTAATTTGTGGGCACCTTGTTTTTCCCAAAGGGGATGACTATGCACTTTTTAGCATTTAGGTTGAGGCCGTGGCTCTGGCACCAAGCATCCATCTCTGTGAGACCCTTTTGGAGGATGCTTGTGTCAGCTGGAGATTCGATTATGGCCCCCAGTTTGCAGTCATCTGTGAACTTTGTCAGCCATAATCCCCCATGTTAGCCTGAACCTCAGAGAAGTATATACCGAACAAGAGAGGTCCCAGAACTGAGCCCTGTGGGACGCCACTTGTAACTGGTTTGGATTCGGACATGGCACCTGTGATTCTGACCATGTGGGTTCTATCTCTGAGCCAGTTTGCAACCCATCTTGTGATATAGGGGTTGATATTTAAGCTGGTAAGCTTATTTATGATGCCCGAGTGGGGTATTGTGTCGAAGGCTTTTGCGAGGTCCAGGTAGGCTGTGTGGACTACCTTGCCCTCATCTATGGCTTTGGTAACTGTTTCAAAGAAATCAACTAGATTTAAGAGGCAAGATCTGCCCTTAACAAAGCCGAATTGGGTAGGGTCCAGTGTCTGCAGGCTCCCAATGTCTTTGTTTATGAGTTCCATGATAATACACTCCATAGCTTTACAGGCCAGACTAGTCAGGCTTATGGGGTGATAGTTTCCGGGGTCCGTTGTGGCACCACCTTTGTAGAGTGGGACCACTGTAGCTGTACGCCATTCTTTGGGTACATATCCTGTAGTAAGGCTAAGTTTGAACAGTGACTTAATGTGAGGGTTCAGTTCTTCTTGGAGCACATGTAAGACACAGCCTGGGACACCGTCCGGTCCCATAGATGCTGTGTTTTTTGCTTTGGAGAGGGCAGCTTTCACCTGTGCATCTGTGATGTCAGGGAGGTTACATTCAGTTGGGATAGGCATTTGCTCCTTTGGGGGGGAGAAGTTTGCGCTGAATCTGTCTGCCAGGATGTTGGCTATGTCTGTAGGTTCGGTATATTTTGTACCATTATGCAACAATTCAGAGCATATCTGGGAGTTTCCGCCCATGTTCCTGACATAACTAAAGAAGGCCTTGCGATTATCTTTAGTGTCTAGGGCAATTTTTCTTTCGAAACTGGCCTTTGATGATTTTATGAGGGATCGAAGTTTCTTGCTAATACTGATCAGAGATGCCTTCCCTTTTTGGGATTTTGCTCTGTCATGTAGTAGCTTCCTCCTTCTGTTGTATAGCTTATTTATGGCCGGGGTCCACCAGACTAGTCTCCTGTTTTTGGAGGAGTGAGTCTTGGTTTTATTTGGGATAGCATGATCCATGCATTCCTGCAGGTGCTCATAGAATGCATTTGTAAAGGATTCTGCGGATTGGGCTGTATTATCCTCTGGCCCAGGGGCTTTGAAGGATTCCACCTCAGTCTTGAGAAGTGCAAAGTTGGCTTTTGAGAAATTCTTTACAGTGATTTCCTTTCCTTAAATCACCGAACACTTAAAAAAGCGAATGTTGTTTAATTGACCCTGTGTAAGTGAAAGCTTACAATATCGAACTGTCAGAACAGCAAAATCTCTGTTCCAACAAAAACAAAAAAAAATCAATTACAAACATTACATTAAGTGGGGGGCTTCACCCCCCCACCCCCAATGTTGCGGGCTCTGCCCCTCACCCCCCCTACTTAAATATACCAACTCTGAGGCCGCACTACAGTGCCAAAAATGGCAAAGTACTGAAGCGGCCAAGTGAATTCTTTCCCAGGGAAAGAATTTGCTTAACAGCCACTTCGATATTTTGCCGTTTCAGTCTTTTCAGTTCAACCAAGACACATTTGAAAGAATGCGTCTTCGGTCTAATATAGACCCGTAATGAAGCTGTTAACAGACAAGTGAATTATTATGATGACATGTCAGAATTCTTGTTGTACTACACTTATTCCTGGTGATATTTTCATTTCCCTGGGGCATATTGAAGGATTGTGAACTCCTGGATGTAGTTGTTTTTCCTGCTCACTTCAATTGCAGATTTACTTCCACACATCTAGAGCAAGGAAAAAATATTGCATTGTTCCTTAGGACTTTATTTCCTTTCACTATGATCTCTGACTAAAAGGAAATAAAAAAGTGAGTCACATAAAATTACCAGTATATTGCTTTACACTGTTTCTTATATTTAAGTCATTACTTATAGTCTGCAGTATCTACTTCTTAGAAAGAAATGGACATATTTTCTGTTGAGAGTAATTCTATAAGTTTCTGCACAGGAATGCAACATGATATGATTCATAGCCTGCCAATACCAAATAGATTATGCTTACTACAGAGAAATAATTTCCATTTCCTAACATGTAAGTCATTATTAATAAGCTTGAAATTGATGTTTTTGTAAATTATCAATAAAATCCGTTGAAATTCATAAATATTCTGTTAGCAAATGAAAACTTTTTAATGATATTTTTTTAAAGTTTATATCAAGCTGTTTTCATGCTAACTTATTAGAATAACGTGTAGAGGTTTGAATACTTGTAGGCCGGATTCATGAATGCCTACATTAAGTGTACACGTTCTGAATGAGCAGACAACACAAGTATAACTCCCACCTTCTTCCTCCTAATTTTAGTTTTCCTACTAATTTTCTTGCAGTCTTAAATATCGAGGGGGATTCATAAAGGTTATTACAAAGTGAAGACTGCATGTACACTTACTATAATCTTTCTGAGTGAATAGACAGCACATAAAATGTAGTAAGGATGTTCTTGAAAACACATCGTGTACACTTACTGTAGGCAATCATAAATTCTATATAGTGTGTTTAAGTTTTGAAATACATTATCAAGTACCTCTGATAACTAACTTTGAAAAAGGACATTTATAAAAAAGGTGTGTATATAAATTTCAGACACAGCATAACTCAATTTATATACCTGCACACTTGAACTAGCCATGCTGCTGAACATGTGATCTGAATCAGTGATGTAACACAAAAAAAGGTAGGGGCTCTAATCTGGCAAGCCTGTCTCCAACACCACCCTACAAAGAGACTTCATGCTTTGCAGTGATGATGGTTTCTGTGAATAAAAATGCTAGATTTGTCAACTGTGGAACACAGCAGACTAAAAAGAAAAACAAAAGCATACACACAGAAGCATTATTTGTAATTTTTGCAGTGCTTTCTTGTAGGTAAACTCATATGGACACAACTATAAAACATGAGGCAGCAGATATTTCATACTACTTGAAACAGCAGAGATTAATCATTAGTGGTTACTGTTATATTGTGAAACTCAAATATTCTGTATCCAAGCAATATAAAGACTCACAAATAATAGGCTTTAGCTAAAAAATGTTATCGCACCAAAGTGCTATACCCTATATGAATATAAATCGTATGGAAGTCAAACCAACATTACAATACCAGAGAAAGAGATGATATTTGTTTACCAGCACATGATTGCTTTTGATATTTACCTTTTTAATTGTTTTACATTCATCCTGAAGAGAAAATTAATTAACATGTATGATAAATAAAATTATCACACTGTCATGGTATCATAGACAATTTCAACATCAGGCACACACAAAAAACACTGATTTTCTGAAATGCTAATAATGCTGTTTGGCATAAAGTTATTCAATCCAAATTATATTAATTGAAATCATAATAATCAATGATAAGAAACTCTGAATCCATGATTGCTCTATGTCAGTATTGTCAAGAAAAGTAATACTTGCACATCCTAGCAATTATTATTATTATTTTATAAACTTCAGAGTCTCAATGACTATTAGCTTCTCAGAAACTTATATTATAATATATAGGCCTACATTCATTGATCCTAACAAATGGAATCATTACTGATACACCACAGACATGACTCAGCTATACTCAGTAAACAAAACATTTTATGTCTGGTCATCAGACATTACTATGAATAAAGAATGAATTCAGTGTTTTTTTTTTTTTATTCTTAATGGCATTGTTGTCATAAAGTGAAGAAAGACAGGAAACATAAGGCCAGATTCTAATCTCAGTGTAAGTGACTTACTTCGATGTAAGGCCTATCTATAAACGGGCTTACACTGGGACCAGATTCCCAAAGACCTGTTCTCTGTGTAAGTGGTCACTTACACTGAGAGCAAATCTTCTGGAATTGGGTCTCTAGTTTCTTAGGTAATGGCAAACACAAAATGCTTTAATTCATTGCTGATATATATGAAAGCTTATATCTAATCCATGTGTAAGTGCATTTTCAGGAGAAATGTCTCGTGTTCCATAAACATGAGCATGCGTACACACACACATCAGTGTAACATATCAGTCAGCTGGGTACCTTAAATGACTAGTTTTTCTTATGAATTTAGAATTCACGAGGTTTAATTAAATACAGGATTATAAAACTGGTCTATAATGCAGACTAACTAGAATAATATCAGTAAACTTCAATGAATGGTTATGCTGTTATGCTTTTTTTTACAATATTAAAACCGTAACGATTGTTTACTTAAAGTGTTAGAATAAGTGTCTTAAATTATGCTGTATTCTTAATTCATTAAACTGGGCTAGTCAGTACAGAACAGAACACACTGGCATAGGTCAGGATGTCTCATTGTGCCACCGAAAAACTGACTTTGGGTATTAGTCTTTTACAGCTGCATATATTAATACCATTTGTTATTTATTAGATCTATTGCTTTCCAATAATTATTTTGCGTTTAGCATACAATTCTATAATCAAACTAAAGTAGATGAGATGGGTGCTAGTGCTACCCTAGTCTTTGTAAATATAGTATTGGCTTATTGGGAAAATGAATTTCTATACAAAAGTTAATTGTTTAAATATGTATCTTTTTATAAAAGGTTTATTAATGCTATCCTTTTAGTTAGACTGGGAATGGAGATGATTTGGGAAATTTAATTAATTACTTGAATTCCAGTAATTTTTTTTTTAAATTTTATATGCAGCGAAAAAAGTACATTGGTTAACTTTTTTATGTGACCAAAGACATGGATATAAGTGAAAGGTGTTTTATTAGTAAGCTGTTTCACAAACCAATGTTTGTAAACAACTCTCTACATTTTAATAGTTTACATCCAGTAAATGTGAACTATACTATTACAAGAGGATAATGTATTAGAATGTCAAGGCTTATTTCTGAGGATAAAGACCTTTTAACTAAGTTTTATTTTCTTATTGACTTATTTGTTAATAGACATTATGACAGAGACAAGCTCTCTCTGATACTGATAACAAGATTTTAACAAGAGGACTGCTTTTCCGGCTTATCTGAAAGAACAGTGTACCGAACAAAAGAATTGATAACTCAAAGGATTACAATACTAGTTTTTCTCTAGGCATTTTGATTGATTCTGCTTCTGTTAAGAAGGTTATTTACGACAACTGGACCATGATAAGTGGATTTAATCAATTGTTTCTATACAAAGACCAAAACTGAAAGGCAGGAATTCAAAATAATTGTTTAGAAAGGAAATATTTTATTGTAGATAATGTAATAATGAAGAAACCAAAAGGCACATTTAGTTGTTGCAGCTATAAATACTGCCACTTTATAGATAATAATCCATTTTTATTAAAAGAAATATTGCGGAAGGAGAAACTGCACAGGAAAAGCAGCCAGCAATCCAAACAAACTGCTCTGTCAGGGTGAATAGGAAGGAATGTACTGTACATGTGAAAAATACTAAGCAGTCACACAAGAGACCAGAAAAAGTAAAATAAACCAAAACTGCAGTAAGGCTGTGATAAAAATCTAGTCATCACGAAAGTTAAAAAAAAAAAATCACATTTAATAGAAATTATAATAAAATAAGAAACAAACTTAAGCACTTTTGTTCCTCATCATTTCAAAGGTGACTTTATCAGAAATCAAATTCCTTTTATTTTTCAAACAAGAAACATCTTTATTTAACCATCATTTACGACATAGGCAATCATACATTTATATAAATGAAAATAATCCGCACCGACACTATCCTAGTTGAGAACTCAAATTTCTTAATCCAGTTTAAATAACCTTGTTCACTTCAAACAATTCAAGTCTTAAAGGAACAGTGGTAACAAAAAATAATACACATATATACAACTAATTAAGCTCTGATAGCATAAGTAATTACCTTAGTAAAAGCATATATATTTACCCAAATTATTGAATAAAATCAATATGTATTAGAAAAGTAAAACAATGCATATATATGTTATGAAAATCTATAAATTCAAAGTGGTATCGGGGGGGGGGGGCACTAAGGGTGAGATAACCATAAAATGTGTATTAGATAGTAAACAAAATATTAACTAAGACAAAAACTTTAAAACCAAAACAAAACAACTTTATGATTTTCATTCTCTTAGCTTAAGAACAGGGTGTATAGAAATATTATCATTAATACCTGGAGCACAGGTGGCATCCAGTTTTAGCTGCAAAAACAGTTCTCTGTATTCTAAATGGATGTCCCATTAGCCTCCCCTTGGGTTTATGTCAACCAAATCCAAAAAATGCCAAAAGAAAACTTTTTTTAAATTTTGTACACTGTAATGAATGTTTATATAAGGCATTGTTAGTGTTTGCTATTCTAATTTCATATGTGTGTTTGTAAATCCGTTTTTGGAGCACACACTCTGTTTTTCCTACATAGAAGGCTGGACAGGTATCACATTTAGCTAGGCATACAACCTGTTTAGAACTACATGTCCCATTGCAAAACTAAATCTTGGTTGACATGCTGTTGTCTAAAAGTAAACAAGCATTATTAAAATATATGGGCATTGTGGGCAAGCTCCACATCATTTTTATTCTTAAAACATTTAAATAAGACTTATGGTGTGGATGGACATTTTATTGGTAAAACCAGCAACACAGTATGTATTGCAATAATGAGACAGTTGGATTTGTTGAGTATCACTAGGATCTCTAGAAGTTTCAAGTTAGTGTAATGCAAGAACAGATGTGAGTTGATAGGATTACAGATCATCATGACATAATAGCTTCTAGGGGACCTGAAAGATTAAATGTGCTGAAGTCAGATACAGAGGAAGTACTTTCAATAAACTGAAGCCATGTTTCAGTAATTACACAAATGTGGATGTCTTTGAGAGAGTGAATATCCTCAAGCTCTACTATTCATTTTTATCTAGACCATGACATTAACTAATGGCACCTTATTATTGTCTGAATTAGGATTTGTTACACTGGCATCTGCAGAAGTAAACTCTGGCCTAAAATGCACTATGGCAGGCAGCATCAAATGTTTTCACCAGTATGGAAAAGCCATTGGGCAAGAGGCACTGGCCATTCCATCTGAACCAGATCGGTTGGACATTTATCACCTCCAGCAGTGGCATGCAGTGGATCCCCCTTGAATGACTCCAGGTAACTGGACAGTGGTTGAAGCCAGTTATCTTCCCTTTGAACTGTGGTATCATTCTCAGAGATGACAGAATATTGCTTAAAACTATGGAGTTACCTGTCTTGACCACATGCTTGGAGAATTCTGTCAGGCCTCTCCATATTTCCCTTAGGGTGGAGTGCATGCAATTATTTTCTCCCACATGGGCAACCACAAGGTCATGATGGTATTTAAGGCAATGGCAACATCTAAGACCCCAAGTGCAATCATGGATCCTGGTATCAGAAAGACAGGTCGGTGTTACCCTATCCTTGTCCAGCTAAGTAAGTACAAAGTCTGTGTGTCTAAATGTGGCATCATCAATAACGAAAATGTTTTCTATGGGCAGCTGTAGTCTTTGAATATTTTAAGGGTATATGCTTGAAAAAGGGGTTGCTTTTCATGGAGGTGTAGGGCGGGGGTAGGGTGTAGGTACAGCAGCAGAAGTATGTCTTAGTATTTGAGGAGTGTTAATGTGGTGCATGGAGGGTTTTGTTAACATTTTCTTTACTACCACAACATATGTGGGTTTAGTGTATGAATGCTGTGTACTGTAGGAATGCT
This sequence comes from Protopterus annectens, assembly GCF_019279795.1. Taxonomy (NCBI): domain Eukaryota; kingdom Metazoa; phylum Chordata; order Ceratodontiformes; family Protopteridae; genus Protopterus; species Protopterus annectens. The sequence goes on along the minus strand of NC_056733.1, from coordinate 1,217,908,212 downwards.
GTTCACATTTGCTAGTAGGTAGAAAGAGGCATGCCTCCAGTCTGAATAAATATTTGTACCTCACATAGATGGTCTTGAATTTTCTGGAAGCTTAAGAAAGATTATGGATTTCATTTAAACAGAATAAATGCCACTTTTGGTTTTGATCCAGGACAATATCCTGTAAAGGATTAATGATAGTAATAAATAATTTTGATGTTTTCTATCTGATGGCAGGGTAAAGCAGTTTCTTTTATTTATAGCTGCTTTATGCCTGGAACTGAAAGATTAAACTGCATTTGCTGTAGAATTTCACGAAGTGCAGCCTTTTATATTACCTACAATCAGCTGTGCATTGGAAAACTGAGTCTTGATAGCAGCAACTTTCTTACACATGGTGGTGATGCTGGGGACTGAATCCATGTGACCTAGTGAGCTAAAATAATACTCAGCAACATGGGGAAAGCTACAACAGTGTTGTTTCAGAGTGATGATATACAATAAGTAACTAATCAAAGTTTGGAAGCCTTGGTCAGCCATCATGAAGAATACCTCGGTGCATTAAAAGCAGCTGAGCAGTAAAACATGGAGGTATTAAAAAGAAATGAACAATATCAAAAAAATTATCCGGACTATACAATATGAGCTTCTTGCACTCACTGAAGGATATGGAAACTGCAAGGAAGGGCCCTAGCCTGATGCACTGGTGATAAGATACTTCCTCCAAAGGAAAAGCAGCTCAGATGACATGGCAACCTATTTGCTACCTTAAAAATAAAAGCTGAGAATGATTGTTGGCCAAGTGCTAAGTGGGCCAGACTAGCAGCAGTACTTTTGATTTCAGCAGCCCAAAAGGCTATTTTGACCTGGACACTGTGCAGACTAATTACTACCAAAAACTGAAAGCCAAAACACTTGAATTTTTTTTAATAGATTTGTGGCTTCATAAGTTGATAGCTAATTACTAGGCCAGCTTTCTAGGCCATTTGAAGCTTAGTAAAGTTCCTTCACAAAAGTGAGAATCAAACACTGTACCATGTGTCTATGTCAAATACTTTAACCATTATAAAAGCACCCAGTCATTAGCTGTATATATTCTTGTTCATCTATTTCCTTTAATTTTTTCTTTTGTACTTACCCCTTTAAATTTTCTTTTTCAGTCTTTTATCCTTTTACCATTAGATTTTTTTCTTTTACTACCTCTCAATGTTTGCCTTCTTTATCATTCTTCTATGTCCTCTTTATTATTCCAATTGTCTTCTATTTCTACTTCTAAAATGTCTTCTTTGATTTCCTTTTTCCTTGCTCCTATTTTCATGTTTGCAATCTATCCATGAATGTCCAACTTTGCTACATTATAACATTTCAATTCACACTGTTTTTTGCATTATGGCCTATTTTCCCATACATATAATATTTTCTTATGTCACAGTTACTTAACAAATGTCATTCTTTTGCACAAAAAATGCTTTGGGTTGTCCCCAGTATTTTGCAATACCCCATTCCCTTCCACATTTGTCATGCTTGGTATATATGTATAATTTTTTCTCTATCTTTAACATAGTATTACAATCCCAGCCACCAGTCCACAAACCCCTTTTGTCATAAACCTTTGCAATGCCCAGTACTTATTTACATAAAGCTTTCAAACTGCCCTTTCAAAGTCTCACTTACTACCTATGATTGAAATTGTACGTGAATCTATGAATCTTCATTTTTGATTCCCTGTTAAATGATTTTAACACATAAAGATTCCATGGATTACAGTCTTTCTTTTTTTCATATTCTCCAAGAAAAATTTCCATTGATACAACAGTCTCAAATATAATGTCACAAAATGTCTCTTTGTAAATAAGAATAGATGCTCATACCTCATGTGCTTTTACACTCAAAGGAACTATTAAATTGTCCCACACTTCACACCTGTCCATTTCTTTGTCTCCCTTACTTTGAATCATTATGATGTACTTTTGCTTTTCATTTTCTTCTGCCATTTTTTTTGCGACTTCCCTTTTGGCTTGTTTTACTTTCTCTGCATCTTCCTTTTGTATTTTCTCCATAATGTAGCCCCAGGGAAGATCTGCTTCATTTTCTGGCTCACTCTGCATTACCATTTCTTTAAGTAAATCATCCCTCAACCCTCCCAACTGGAAGGTTGTAATTATGCATCCACCATTTGTTGACTCATCTCCATCAAACAGATTTCTTTGAAACATCTCCTTTGAATCCTACACACATTCTCCTGTCTCAACAGTTGGTTTCTACGCTATTTTTTTCACCACCTCATCTTCTCCTCCTTCTCTCTCCATCTGTCTCCTTGTTTCTCAGGGCCACCTGTGCACCTGGAATGGATACAGGAAGTGCTACTGCAAAATGGGTTCCTCTCACAACAATAATGAGCAGGGGAGGTTCATCAACGCCCTGGACATATTTCTCCTAGTAGTGTAAATACCACTTTGGGTTCACCTTGAAAAGAAGTCAGTGGGACTATCCCAGTCAAGAAAGGAAAAATAAACAGATGTTAGTCATGTATTATGAGGCCATTTAGGGTCATCAAAGATAAGACAGTAATTTTTATAAAGGTTCTGTTGGCATTGATTTTTTCTGCCATCTGGGTTTTTTTGCTGCTTGTCCTGAGTATTAAAAGATTGCTCTGAGTAAAGCCTTCTGCCAGAATTGTAGCTAGGGCAAGGTGAAGTCAGTGGCTACCTTGGGTGCAAACAATTAGGGGGCATGATCACAGTTTTGAAACGATGCCAATTGTTCCCTGCCTGGAAGTGCAAGCAGTCTTGTAAACCATTTTAGCATCTTTGGTCTTGTAGTTACGGCTGTTTACATGATTAAATTGTCGTAGTGTGTGAAGATAGTAAAGCACTGCTATATATGTACATAATAGCTCTTTGCTATCTTCATATACTGACTTCTGCTTACAGCAGAGAGGCTTTTTGTATAAATATAATGGAACTTTTATTCATACAATGTAGCAAACAGAAACTTGCTACACTGTATGACTGAAAGTGCCATTATATTTAAATGTAAGTAATTTTTGCAGTATGAACGTGTGAATAGAACAAACAGGTTTTTACTTTGGTCTTCATTTCTGATTTAAAGCCTTTTGTTTTAAGGGGGTGCCAGTTGGGGGTATAACCCAGGGCACTGTTTGATCTAGTTACAGATCTACAGTCCACTCTCACTTAATGTCACTACTGGTAATTGATATTCTCTTTGATAGGATTGGCATGGATTTTTTATATCTAAAGCATCCAGGGGGCATCAATATTTTTTAAATTATGCCATCCTTATCCCAAGGCTGAATTGTTGCACAAGTTCTATATGAAAGTTATTGTGAGAGAGCTGATGTTTATGTTTAATAAACTGGGGATCCCTAAAAAATTCTAACAACTTAAGGAACCCTTACTGATGTCTATGATCATGCGGGAGCTATTCTAATTATTGTAAAGCAAACATCTTAGACGTTTGGTATACCCCCAGATGGAGGATTTGTTGGAGCATTTATTAAAATCTAGAAGAACAAATTGCAAAGGAGGGTTGATAAGAAAGTGAAAAATACACTGACCTTTAAAACTACTTCACGTATCTACATCTGACATACAGACTAACAATTACTTCTCATCTTTATTCTTTGAGATATTCTGTTCAACATACTTTAACCTTGCACTGTCCAGCGTTCAGTCTGTTAGTGGTAGAGAAAACCTTTAGGAGAACTACAACTATCTGGAATGCTCTACCAGTTCATATTAGAAATGAAGGTAACCTGTTTCAATTCAAGTCAAAATTGAGGAAATACTTTGTAAAGTGCTATAAATGTAAATGCTTTTAAGAATGGATGTTTTTTATCAGTCACTGTTAGCTTAATATTTGTTCAGTTGCATTTCATACTTGCTTCTACTGTCCTCTAGAAAACGAATGCATTTATTTTTTGAAAACATATAAGCTTCACTGAATTTTGGCAGTGCCATGCATTTTCTCTACTTTGACATGTAAATATTTATGTATGCAATTACCAGAAACTGTACAAGTAGGTGTTTACTATGACATGCTTTTATTATCACATCTCATGATGTGTGTGTGTGTGTGTGTGTGTGTGTGTGTGTGTGTGTGTGTGTGTGTGTGTGTGTGTGTGTGTGTGAGATATATGACTTGGGTTTTGGTTGAAGAGGGTCACAGGAAATTCATTATTTACCTGGTTAACAAATAAATCAAATATGTCCTCCAAAACAGGAAATGTAATCCATCCATTCATTGATTTGATGACTACGTGAGCTGACTTACCCAACAGTGGATCTTTTTTTCAGATATAACCTAGGATGAATAAAACTATGTAATGACCAAAAACAGAAGACAAAAGAAAGTAGAAGTTTAAAGAAGAGTTAATAAGTGAATTACAGCAAATTGTGTAAATCAAGAGTACAAACAGAATACTCTTCTCAGTACATGATATTATCAACTCAGTCATAGTTTATGTCTCTCAAAAAGTGACATATCCGTGGTACTTGAAGTCGGAGTTTGAAGAACATCTTCAGCTGATGCAATTTTATGTCCTAGTACAGTGAAAGCTTGTCTCTGTGAAACTTATGGATGAGATTGATATATTTCATAGACAGGAGGATAAACACTTAAGGAGTATGAAAACTTCAGTTCTGTTGATTGATGAATTCTGGGGATGGAAGAGGCAAGCATAGGGCAGTGTCTAGGCGCTAAATTCATTTAAACTACAAGGGTGAAGTGCTTGTAAACATTTCTCTGAGCTTCTGTAAACCTTCTTGAGAAAATGCAACAGTAATCTTATTAGAAATAATTTATTGGACCCTTAGGCAGAAGAAAGAAGACTAAAAAGAAGAAGACATACAGGAGGATGAAGAAGAAGAAGAAGAGTATCTTTAGATGGAATTAAATTTTGTTTTTCACAGACCTGATGAACGTTCTGGTGAAATTACAGAAGTAGTTTAATAAGTTAAGTCGATAATCTTGGATTAAATTTTTAAAACAAATTATGCATAACTAATCAAACTATTTTGTTATGGGGCTACATTAATTTTTTTTTTTTTTTTACCATCAATGACTCTGTAGTACAAAAGAAAACCATGAAAATACTGGAAAATTACTTAATAGAAAGAAAGTGAAGAGACACGAAAGAAGAAGAAGAAGAGAGAGAGAATAAGGTAAAGTAGTGAGACTATTGGTTCTGACGTTCACTAATGATTATCACATCAACGTTTACTACTGCAATATAGTGCATTTGTAACTTGAGAATATAATAGCTGTACACGGGTTGGTTCTGAACACTGATTCAGTAGACCTCCAGAAGTTATTTATAGATTGCTGAAAAGAAAAACTTTTTAAAAAGGCGAAAGAACACTATAAGAGTTGGCTAAAAACTTGAAATAACGTTTATTGTTGTAAGCGCTTTCGGCAAGGACTTTGTCTCACCTTCCTCAGACAAAAACTAGAAACATCAATTAGTCTGCCTTTTAAAACCACTGAATAAACTTGTTAATCAATTAACATTAAATAGAATAGTTGTTAACCATTCAAGACAACAAATAAAACTTCTTAAAACGTTAAACTTTAAATACTTTGAAGTACTCGAGAGCCAAAGGTGCAAAATTACCACACAAATACAATACACAAATGTGAAAAATATATGTAATAAACATAAAAAGTCAATAAAACAAAATTAAAATAAAATGAGCTAAAGTGCCTACTGGAAATCGCAAGATGTTTCATAACATAATACCTACAACCAATCGACCAAAAGTACATGTATCTAATAACAACCATTAACCTGTTACAGTCAAAAGTACCTACATTGACAAACCTAGGGTACATTGATATATCAGTGTTCGAAAATGCAGTTAATTTATATAGGCTGTAGGTATTTGGGTATTTTCACCACACACACACACACACACACACACACACACACACACACACACACACACACACACACACACACACACACACACACACACACACACACACACACACACACACACACACACACACACACACACACACACACACACAGACATACCTATAGTATTTTGCAAACACTAGAGACACATTTAGAGTTTAGGTCAGCCTCTCACAAGAGCTCAGCCATCTTTGTTTCCTATAGGTTCATGGTAGGCACTAGGCGAGCTGCACTTGACAACCATTTTAATCCTAGTCAGTTTCTCTTTTGATTCTCGAATTTGCCTATTCCAGTTGCAGTTAATTTGGCCTTACCTATCCCATGATCGATAATTATATATTACTACTAATGAGAATAACTGGGATCATATCACAGATAATTTGAAGGGACCCATGCATAGGATAAAGCATTTAGGAGCTGTCTCTGTCCATTAGTAGTACAGGAGGCAGTCCTTGGGTAAATTTTTATTTCCCATCCGATAATTCAAATTGCACTTGAATATGGTCAGGGATGAGCTTTGTGTTACATGGATGGGGAATCTGTTCCAGAGCAGTGGTGTTCTCTGTGAGATATACCTGGCAATACTGATAATATATTAATTACAGCTCAGAGTAGTCTCTCATAAGAGCTCAGTAGTGTTAGTAAGCACTGCTGATGAGGTTAAGTTATCTTCAGCCTTAAGTTATCTTCATAACATATACATCTGGTACTGCAAGAGTAAATCCAAAGGATCAATCACTTTCCTCAAGTATATCCAAAGGTTTATCTGAACCATGTTCACCAGTGGTCTATGCTTCTGTCTTCCAAGTCCCTCTGTTGAGAGGCAAACATCTCTGCCTCCCTGTCTCCGACCATCCCTTTTTATCAAAAAGGCGGTTGGATCCTCTACTACTAGCATGTGTATGTGATCTTCCTCCCAGCATCCCTTAACACTACAGCTTCATGAATCCCACAGCTGTCACCTGGGGGAACTATACTACATTACCCCACTTCTGTTCAGATCTGTGGAGATGAGCAACATTGTCATCCAGATCCCACCTCTGCTGGCCTACAAACTTACTGACACAAGATTATTTATTTTCTTTTAGTCCTCCAGTTTGGAAATAATCTGGCAATATTGCTAACCTCTTAAGAAGTGTAGTGCTAAAGTTGATTTTGGCCAGACATTGTCCTCTCTTCAATAGATTCATGCTATTGAATTATCTGTTTGGCTAAACATTACATTTCTGATGTATTTCTATCTTCAACAGATTCAGGACACACTATGGCTATCTCCAGGACAAGAAAAGGAGTACATGGACATTATCTCCTGGAGACTGCTGATCACCAGAAAGCCTTATAACTGCTTTATAAGTGACAGCTTGGAATCTGTGCTTATATTGTGGTTCTGGTGAGAGAAGGAGCAGAGTGCATTGATTCCTGACTGTTTCTGGTTGGAGAGTGAGTGTCTGTGCTTAACGTTCCTGATTGGTCTGGTTGATATTCAATTCATCTACCAGAAAAAGGCTGCAAGCCTACAGACCCTTGCATCATCTGTGAAAAGACTGTGGATCACCAAACAGGCTGTGGCCTGCTTCTCTTCTTGGGATTGGTGCTAACATTTTGCTTCTGGTGAGAGAAGAAGCAAAGGAGCATTGCATCCCAAAAGAGTGAAGCTGTGCTGAGACCAGCATTAGTAGTAGCCGGGCAGTAGCCATTCATGTGACTCCCCTCTTTTCATCATTCTTGACAAGCTAATTCTTTGTTTTCAGTAAGTACTGCTTGATTTGTTTCTAACTTCAGAATATTTGCCTAAATACTTCATCCTTAAATTTTCAGGGTCTATGTATTTGTTTCTGCTCAAGTGTTTGGCAGTGCTCTGTACAGACTCAGATACCTTGAGTGACATTCTTCCTCTAAAAGCACAGTTGAAATTTCTCCAATACCTAGTTGCACACAGGACAACTAGTTTGTAGTGAAAAGCACTGTCCTCATAGATACTTCTGGCAATGACTGATATTCTCCCTCCAACTGTCTAATCAATAAAAAAGAATATGTTGCATGGATATGAACTTTCCTACTCTCTCCATTACTGGCTTAGTGGATATGGGCTTCCTGAGGTAATGTAGAAATTGCCTAATGTTTACTGACAACCAGTTAATTCTCAAACAAACCAATATGATATGTGAGAGATGTATTGACACAATGTCACTGGAGTCAAAGCTCTCAGAGCTTAAAGGTGTGCAGAGCACACCAGCAATGCCAGATTATAATGCCTTTCACACATTTAGGCCAGTTACTTCACAGGAAGGAACTAAAGGTGGCAATGTCTCTATTTACATCAAAAATAAATATACTTCAAGGTTGATCAAACAGGACAATGCACTTGAGCTGCTCCATGTTCAAATCACCATAGGCAAAATCCAATACCACTTCCTTGCCAGCTATAGGTCCCCCTCTATGACCCAGGAAACCCATATCATGTATTTCAACTTATTAGATACACTAACCATCCAACCCAATAACATATTCATGGGTGACTTTAATTATCCTATATGACATCAAACGTACATGCACAGAGATTCCTGGCTTTTGTAAACACAAACTCCCTGGACCAGATAGTGAGTACACAAACCAGGGGTGCAACCATACAGGATTTGGTCCTCAGTAATATGGGAGAGTGGTGCACATCCCCTACTGTAATGCCTTCCCTGGTAAGGTCAGATCACAAAATGGTCTCCTTTGAAGTAAAAATAAAATCTGAAGCCCCCAGCTTCTTCTTCTTTTGGCTTTTCCCAGTTAGGGGTGGCCACAGCAGATCATCTGTCCACTCATGATTGGCAGTAGAGTTTTACTGTATTGAGTTGCCAGCCCAGCACCCAACCTTCCACAGAAGGCACACATTCATACCTAGGACCAATTTAGAGTGCCCAATCCACCTACAGCATGTCTTTGAGATGTGGAAGGAAACTGGAGCACCCAGAGGAAACCCACACGACCACAGGGAGAACATGCAGACTCCGTGGAGAAGGCACCCCATCAGAGGATCGAACCGGAGACCCTCTTGCTGTAATGTGACAACGCTAACCGCTGACCACCATGGCTGCCCAAAATCTGAAACCCCCAGCTAAACCTGGAATATTCAGGAACTATGTTAAGACTAACCTCCTGCTATTAAGTGAGAATCTGGCAAAATTTCAAACCCCCATAAACCCTGAGAACACTGCTGCCTATGCAGAACTGTTCATAGAAACACTGTATAAGCATGTTAATAGCTGTATAGAGGCAGCTGTACCCACCAGGAAGAAATACAGCACTAACTCAAAAAACAAGCCACCCTGGCGGAATCACAAACCCAATAGGCTGCATAACATGGGGAAGAAAATCATGGCAAAAATTAGGAGGTGCAGCAACTAGCAGGATAAAAGGACTCTCATCAAACTAAACAAACAACTCAGAGGACAAATAAAATCTACTAAAGCCAAAGGTAAGGTACGTTTGGCCTCCCAGGCCAAGGACAACCACAAAGCATTCTTTAGCTATGTCTGCAACTTCAAAGGCAATACGCAATTGTGTGTAGAGCTCATTGTAAATGGAGCCACCTACACTGAGCCAGAAGATATAGTAAACCTCCTGGCTGATAAATTTAGCTCCAGCTTTACCCCTCTCCCCTCCTCAACCTTCTGTCAGGAAATATCATCAAATATAACTCCCCCTATTATCATTAGGGAACAGGTCCTTAATGCCCTCTCTAAGACCAAGAACACTGCATCAATGGGCCCAGAAAATATCCCAGGATGCCTTCTAAATAGCATGAAACATGACTTATCAAAGCCTCTGGAATTACTATTTAACTGTAGCCTCCAAACAGGCTTCATGACTCATGAATGGAGAAAGGCAACAGTCATCCCTCTGTACAAAGGTGGGCCATCTATAGACCCTGGAAACATCAGACCCATAAGTCTCACTAGTCTTATATGTAAAGCCATGGAAAGAATTATCATGGAGATGATCAACAGAGATATAATAAACCTCCAGACACTGGACCCAACCCAGTTTGGCTTTGGCAATGGCAGATCATGCCTACTCAACCTGGTGAACTTCACCAAAGCAATGGATGAGGGCAAAATTGTTCACACTGCCTACCTTGACCTGGCCAAGGCATTAGACACAATATCCCATTTGGGCATTGTTGACATACTGAAGAGGTTAGGTACAAACTTGTATGTCACCCGATAGATAGCCAACTGGCTCCCAGACAGGACCCAGGAAGTTAGAATTGGAAAGTCCACCTCTACAAAGAGGCCAGTCACAAGTGGAGTCCCTCAGTGTTCTGCTTGTTGTTACAGTGAATGTCATGATAGAGTTCATATGTTACAATGTTCCTCTATGAAAGAACAATAAAGAGCAGTATAATGAACGCTTTTCTGATTCCTGCAGATTCATTGCTCAAAAAAAAAGCAAAGCAAAAAAAAAAAAAATAGTGAATAATTAAGTGTAACGGACAAGTGACTGGTGAATGTAGCTCATATGACTGTTCTGGAGACATGACACATGAATTAGTCATCATGTAATTTTCACCAAACTAGTTTATCCATTTTGCAAAGCTTCAGCATCTGCAATGCAAGCCGGTCAGGGAGTTGATGGTTTTACATCAGAGAAAGACTTGACAAAACAGCTTATACATGAAAAATGTGATATGGGACAATTATCTAATTGGAAAAATGTACCGAGCTGAACAGAATTACAAACAGGCCAAGAAATGGTAAATTACCTAATGGAACTGATGTAAACTGTTCAATGATATAAGGATACAGATGCTGAAACTACCGATAAAATGCAATGAGAGTTTGTTAAATGTGTGAAGAGATGATATAAATTGTGGCTACTGAAGGGAAATCATTCGATAACTTCAATGATTACAAAAAGTAGCTTCATAGAATGTTCAAGAATGTAGCTGAATATGAAAAAAAAAAAGAAATAAGAAGGAACAGAAAGTGGTTTCAGTATACAAGTGGTATGCAGCATTACAACAATGGAAAATGTAACAGTTAATGAAGAAGGTCAAATGTTGATCACTAATGAAACTGAAAACATGAATGCTGATTGCATTTTTTAGAAGCAGACACAGAAAGGAATAAATCCAGGTGATCATTCAGGCGGGTAACAAAATGACAAGGTAATGCACAGAATCATGGGAGAAGGCAATCCCAGAATAGGGGGCAGTTCAGATCATAAAATCAAATGAATTTAGCATCCGGAAATGGAGTGGAGAAGGAGAGCAGCAGCAACGATACAGCAGAAGCATTTGTACAGCCCCCCCCCCCCCGGGGGGGGGGGTACTCAATTCAACGCATACAAGACTTGCAGGACCACTGAGAGTTGGTGATGGGAATAATATTTTGTAGGCAGAAGGTAACTGAAGGTAGAAGTGAATGGATTACTGAGATGGTGTAATGGCTGCAAGATAATAAAGAGAACAAACTACTGATTTAAGCCATCTCGAATTTAAGGTAATTAACTCATCTAACACAGAATTAACTGATATTGAGTTAGTAACACAAAGGAAGGGTTTAATGTTTATACCCAGATGAAGGGCAAGGTACGTGGATACCCTTCTGTCTTTATAGATGGTCATAAGGTAGATGAACTTTAAAGTTATTAGCTGCAATGGGGAGGGTTGGATGCTGAAAACAGCAGTACAAATGTAACTTTAAAACAAATCAAATACGAATAACCCCTGTTTTATATCCCCTGCTGCCATATTTGTGGTGGTAAGGAAACGACAACAGTCCTTAACCATCCCTATGGAGGGAAAATTTTTAAACAGTTTCACTTTGAACATTACAAGACATTTCATGAAATTTAACAAAGGTATTGCCTTGCTTATAATGAATAATGATGTTTGTATTCAGAAAATTAAAATGGTGCCTGGTATGGGTTATGAAGATATAACAAACAGGGATATCAATAAAGTGTACAGTAATATAGGGAAAATGCTGCTTGACCTTTTGATATAAGGTTTTATTTCACAGGAAGTATTTGAGTATTGTTTACTCTTAAAGCTAGCAATTAATGTGTTCTTTGGGATTCTCAAAGTACACAAGAAGGAATTTGCCCCCTCTCTAGAGCAATTGTTTCATCATAAAAGGTCTAAATTAGCCACTTACTATTTTTATTGAGAAAATGTTTAATCCCTTGAAGATGTCCGTCCCCCCCCCCTTTTTTTTTTTTTTATAAAAGATGCATTTCAGTTTGTGGGGAAAAATGGAGAAATTTGCAGTAACACAAGAAACTTAGCAAGTCATTGTCACATTGGATATACATGATTTGTATTCTGTAGTTTCACAGAATTTAAGGATAACATAGATAGTCTCAATTATCAGGGATAAAGCTGGAGTATGAATGCATGAAGTACATGTATTAGTAAAGATTTTAGAAATGAACCTTCAAAATAACATCTTCCTTTTTAATAAGAGACTATCAAAAAATATCTGGTGTAGCAATGAAGACTGAGATGGGTCCCAATGTTATAAATGTGTTTGTAGCTCAGTGGGACGTTTAATTCATAGATGGGTCAACCTTTCTGTAGTGTAAGCAAATTATTGTCCTTTTATTCACTACTTTTTTTGTTTTTATCTAGTAGTGCTTACAAATTGAATGACTTTGCAGATTATGTAAATAGAAGGAGAACAATACAGTTTTTGCAGTTTTCAGTTAATTATTCTCAAAATGTGGTCCAGTTGTTGGATGCACAGATTTTTAAGGATTCCAAATGAAGGCTGTGCATAAGACATTATAGGAAGCAATTAGTGGGACTACATCTGTCAAATTTTCAATTCACAGCCTATTGATATAATGTTAATATATTCAAGAGTCAAATGATTAGAGCTTTTAGACTGATTTGTGAAGTGACACACTTTTCACAAAATGGATTCACTGAATCCTACGTTTATGGAGAGAGGTTACATAATGTTCTAGTGGATGGAATTATACAGCATATCAAACAAGAGAGGGAGATTTAAAGCAATTGTTATGGGAGGAGAAATTCAGAGAAGGTAGGACAATCAGAACAGGACAGAGAAGGAAAAAGAAAATGGAGGGACCCTGGGAATAGGTGTGCACGTTGGTGTTGGCAGAACGTTTGTTAAAAATGAAGTGGGAAATGAATGAAACATTTAGGTTCATAGGTTCATACTAGGCTATCTGCCCTAGGGCATTTATAAGCCTAGCCAGAGTGTGTGTGGCTTTCGCCACCCCTTTGAATGAGAATACTATGCCCATTTAGGGTTTAGTTTACTGTGCCTCTGTCTAGTAGTGACACAGAGATGACCCCCGGGGTAAACCTACGATCTCCCATCCACTCGTCAAGATTTCTCTTGAAGAGAGTCAGTGAGGGGCTCTGCCTAACATGGACTGGGATTCTGTTCCAGAGTGTAGGGAGCCTCTGGGTTATGAATCTGTCCCTCCAGCACATCCTATTTATTTCTGTGATGAGGTTCAAATCTCTCACTCTCGTGGCTTTGGTGGATTTGGATTTTCTGAGGTGGAGCATGTCCATTAATTCCAGATTGGACATGGCCTTGTACGTCAGGCATAGATCGCCTCTGAGTAGGCGGTATGCGACTGAATAGAGCTGGAGTTTATTCAGCCGGGCAGTGTATGACATACGTTTGAGACCCTTGATCCTCTTAGCGAGGTACTTTTGGGGTCTTTCTAACTGATGCAGGTATTGGGTAAGGTACATCCCAAATGGAGCATTGTACTCAATTATGGGCCTGATAAGGGAAGAGTATAGGGGCACAGTGATCTCTCTTGATCTAGATGTGAATCCTTTCATGATAAGGTGGGTAATATAGAAGGTCTTCCTAACCACCTTGGCAATGTGAGTGTCAAATGAGAGGTTACTGTCAACTTGGGTCCCTAGGTCCCTGATTACTTCTTTCATACTTAATGGATTACCACCTATGTGGTAACTTGTGGGTACTTTGTTTTTCCCAAAGGGTATGACTATACATTTTTTGGCGTTCAGTTTAAGGCCATGGCTCTGGCACCAGTTATCCATTTCTATGAGGCCTTTCTGAAGGATGCTTGTGTCCGCTGGAGTATCAGTTATGGCGCCCAGTTTGCAGTCATCTGCGAACTTTGTCAGCCACAATCCTCCTATGTTTGCTTGCACCTCGGAAAAATAAATGCCGAACAAGAGGGGTCCCAGGACCGAGCCCTGTGGGACACCGCTTGTGACTGGCTTAGAGTCTGACATGGCTCCAGCAATTCTGACCTTGTGGGTTCTGTCCTTGAGACAGTTTGCAACCCATCTTATGACATATGGGTTTACATTTAAGCTGGTGAGCTTGTCTATGATGCCCGAGTGGGGTATTGTGTCGAAGGCTTTTGCAAGATCAAGGTAGGCTGTGTGAACTGCCTTACCCTCATCAATGGCTTTAGTGACTGTTTCAAAAAAGTCGACCAGGTTCAAAAGGCAGGATCTGCCCTTGACAAAGCCGAATTGGGTAGGGTCCAGTGTCTGTAGGTCCCCAATGTCTTTGTTTATGAGTTCCATAATGATCCTCTCCATAGCTTTGCAGACCAGGCTCGTCAAGCTTATGGGGCGGTAATTTCCAGGGTCCGTAGAAGAACCTCCTTTGTGGAGTGGGACCACTGTTGCTGTACGCCATTCTATGGGTACGTATCCTGTAGTAAGGCTAAGATTAAACAGCAGCCTTATGTGCGGGTTTAGTTCCGCTTGGAGTTCATGTAGCATGCAACCCGGGACACCGTCTGGTCCCATTGATGCTGTGTTTTTAGCTTTGGAGAGGGCGGCTCTCACCTGGGCATCTGAGATGTCAGGGAGGCTACACTCTGCTGGGATAGATATTTCTCCTTTTGGGGGGGGAGAATTTGCACTGAACCTGTCTGCCAGTATGTTGGCAATGTCTGTGGGTTCAGTGTATTTTTTTGTCATTTTGGACTAACTCTGAGCATATCTGGGAGTTTCCACCCAGGTTTCTAACATAACTAAAGAAGGCCTTGTGATTGTCTTTAGTGTCTTTTGCGATTTTTCTCTCAAAGTTGGCCTTGGATGATTTTATGAGTGATCGTAGTTTTTTGCTAGTACTGATCAGAGATGCCTTCCCTTTTGGGGATTTTGCTCTGTCATGTAGTTCATTGGTTCAAGCTTCCTCCTCCTGTTGTAAAGCCTGTTAATGGCTGGGGTCCACCAGACAGGACGCCTGCCTTTGGGGGAATGGGTCTTGGTTTTATTTGGAATTGCATGATCCATGCATTCTTGAAGGTGTCCGTAGAAAGCATTTATAATGGATTCAGCGGTGTGGGCTGTGGTTTCCACTGGCCCAGAGGCCTTGAAGGATACCACTTCAGTCTTAAGAAGTGTGAAGTCAGCTTTTGAGAAATTCTTCACTGTGGTCTTTTGTGCTGGGGGTGGGGGCGGGATGTGGATTTCCAGTGAGATTAATTTATGAACTGATCTCACCAATGAGGGGTATACTTCTGGTGTGGAGCATTGTGTCCCCATGTTTGTGATGATCAGGTCTAGTATATTATCTCCTCTTGTGGGAGTGGTGACTAGTTGTTCTATCGCATTTGAGTTTATGAATTCTAGGAACCTTTGGGCTAGGGTGTTGGGGCTTGAGTAATGCTCCCAGTCTATGTTTGGGTAGTTGAAGTCTCCTAATATGATGGTATTTGGAGAGACATTCATACTCTCCAGTGTCTTCAGGAAGGCTGAGTGGGGTTCCTGAGTTTGAGAGGGTGGTCTGTAGCATGCTACAAACTGTAGGGCCATTTTGCCTACGGTTAGTTGCACATGGATGGTCTCCAATGCTTCGTGCGTTGCCACTAACCTGGAGGTGTGGGTATCTTTGATAAATATGGATACTCCCCCTCCTTTTGTGGTTCGGTCCAAGTTTTGGGGCCGAAAAGCATGATATGAGGTATAACCTGGTAGTGCTGGGGTGCTCTCTGGAGCCTTGAACCAGGTTTCAGTCACTGCACAGACATCGATGTTCTCCATACTGAGGAGGGCTTCGAGAGTGTGCATCTTGAGGTTTAGACTTCTGGCGTTGAGCAGCATTACCCTTAGTTTTTTTCCACTTGTGTTTTCTAGGGAGGTGGGTTTGTCTTTTGAGCCTTGCCTAAAAAAGGCACTATGGGGGTGGCAAGAGCCTTGGCCAATATCCGGAAGCCCAGGGGTGACAGGTGCAAACCGTCCCCTGCGAAGCAGCGTGGCTTGTCAAGCATGTCATCCCAAGCAGACAGACATTGGATCCCCTTAGAATGACACCAGTAATTGAGCCAATTGTTAAAGCTGATCATTTTGTCTTTGTACTGTGGCATCATTCTTGGTGAGGGTAAGATTCTGCTCAGGGTCAGGGTCATACCGGCCTGGGCTACATAATCAGAGAGCTCCTCTATGTCTCTTTTCATGTAGTCCAGGGAGGTACATCTCAGGTCATTCACACCGGCATGGACAATGGCTGAGTCATATTTGTACTTGCTTTGGAGTGACCTGAGTGCTTGTGTTATGTGGCGGATTTTAGAGCCCGACAGGCAGCTTACTGTGACCTTTTCCTTGTTCAGTCTTGTGAGCGGGACATCAGTGTGTCTGACTATGGAGTCACCTATTACAAGTGTATCAGGCATGTTGTTTGGCCTTAAGGGCTGTGACTGTTTGGCACACTGATTTTGTGAACTATGTGTTGCATGTGCTATGTTTTGAGGTAGTGGTTGCTTGGATGTCTGCTTTGGAGGCCTCTGTTGTTTTGGTAGATTTTTAATTAGAGCCTCCGAGCATGTTTTTGTGTGTTTATGTGTTTGGTTTGCAGTTGTGATAGGTCTATGTGAGACTGGGTTTGTGGTCTGTGTGGTTACCTTCTCCTCCTGACTGGTTTTGCCAGTACTGAGTCGAGAGAGCTCAGCCTCCAGTTTGGCTATATAGTTGCATCTCTCACATATATTTGTATTTGTTGGGAGGAGGAGAGGGTTGTCTGTGTGCATGAGGCAGTTGTAACATTGCCTCAAGATTCCCAGATTCACCAGCTGAAATGGAGAGGACGCCAGTAATTGACCCTTCGACATGCTAGAATAGTGTAAGGGATTGCTGTGTAACTGAGTCAGAAAGGACCTATAGGGAAATGGGTACTCAAGGGGATTGTAGGTGGATGTAGAGCTTTCTTTTTGTTTAAGAGTGCTTTACCTGTGTAAAAATGCTTTAGGAGCAAGTGCTAGGCTTTTCAGACAGAGAATAGACTGTTTAGATTGAAAGTAGAGCAGTTCTAAGGGAAAAACTGAAGAGCACACTTAGCGGAGCCAGGAATAGCTTAAACTTGATCAACTGGCGCTGCCCGATGCTGCGCTATGCGCAACTTCGCGCAAAACCGTGCAAAAGCACACAAAAGCACGCTAAAGTGGGCTTTATAGCTAGGGGTTAGAAAGAGCTAGGAAATGGCCCAAAACGGCCAATAAACTACAAGTCGCTGGGCTGGAACCACTCCTTTAGGGACAAATAGGCTGCTCAGTGCTCCCCACTCCCACTGGTGAACAAAGAAGCTTCCTCCTATCCAAATAAGGATATGGACAACACAAGAACTATGACACAGCCCAGAGATCAGCAAAATCTGAAGACTGGACTGTTCTAGTTTAGTAAAGGCGGGAAAACAAGGATATTTTTTTTGTTTTTTTTTGCTTTTTTTTTACAAACAGACAAAAAAAGATACAGTAACAAACAGTAAATGCTTTAAATCGGCTAGCGCACTTGAGTGTGTAGCCTACCAGTTAAATTAAGCAAAAACAAACTTTTTAAAGTGCAAAACAGTTCAGAAGCAAACAGAAATACAGTAAATCAACTTGCAGAGCTAATTAAGTAATAAAAATATGCTTTTAGGTGAAATACAGTCGAAATACAGCAGTTGAAAAATAGAAAGCCAGAAAAATACTTATAAATCAAAGGAAAGTCACTCTTCCACTCTCTGCTGCTTGTAGAACTCTGCAGGACACCACGAGGAGCTGTGCTGAGTCGTATACAAGCGCAAAAGCGTGCTAAAGCGGGCTTTATAGCAGGGGGTTAGAAAGAGCTAGGAAATGGCCCAAAACGGCCAATAATCTATAATCCACTTGGAAACACACCTTGAAAACTGCTGAATAAAACATACAAAAGTTTTAATTTCTTAGACTACACTTTTATACAGACCTAAAATTATGCCAGTTGATGTTGAGCAGGTGCACTACAACATCCTGTAAAAAAATACT
Source organism: Protopterus annectens (assembly GCF_019279795.1). Classification (NCBI taxonomy): domain Eukaryota; kingdom Metazoa; phylum Chordata; order Ceratodontiformes; family Protopteridae; genus Protopterus; species Protopterus annectens. Next base: position 1,217,890,052 of record NC_056733.1, on the reverse strand, counting down.
TTTCTCTAAAATGTTATATTGCTAACCTTGATCTTTAACTATAAATGTCTCAAATTAATACATTTGTATTCGGGTTTCCTGACTGTCACTTCTGACCCAGGTTGAAGCAGTGTTTGTGCTGTTTCTAGTCTTCTTTCATACCTATGCTTACTCTTTACTTGAGGCACATGCTATGCTTTTCAAAAAAATACATTCGAAAATGTGTAATTTGAAAAACATAAAAAAAAAACGCAAAAACGTTTTTTTTCCAGGGCTGAAGCTGCCTCCCCCCCACACACATGTGGGCTTCTATCTTATGTACACCAAGTATATTTTCAAGAAAAACTGGAGGAAAAGAAAGAAAAAAAAACTGCAACAACACACTGCTGGCCATCACTGTCCAACCCATTGTGGCAAAGTGCTCCATGACTCCGCAACATTTGTAATTTCAGCTACAGACCCCTGCTAACATGTGCATGTGCCACAATGAAGTATAAGGCAGCCCTTATTTGACTTACATGCAGCTCAGTCCTGCTGGCCCATTTGTTTTGTACATAAACCAAATGATCATGAACCTACTGCTTCTGTGAAGCAATGACTATACAGTCATTTTGCCATTTTTTTCTATCTTCTTTATCACCTGTTTCTCTTTGAGTGGCTATATCTTGGCCAACAAGCATGCATGCTTCTCTTATAGTTCCTTATTTTCTTTCAGCAGCTCTTCCAGTGGTACCAGCATGGCAGTTCAAAGCCTCAATTTGCCAGTCATTGTCAACAACTGTGCCATACTTTCTGTTTTTCCCAAGTTTCTTTTTTTTTGGTCTCCTGAAAATATCAGGCATCAGTACAGATAGTGTTCAGCAAACTGTATTGCTAAACTGAACTTAACTTCAAACTTTGTCTTGTTTTATAAAAGAAAGTGAAAAAACCTGAGCAAGTGGGGAACCTGTTTTCTCTGTACAGCACAATTACCAGATGCTAACACAGTAGCCTTCTTTGAGGTGCGACTATCATCATGTGGGAATACAGCATGGAGAGAGACAGTTACAGAATTCAATGAATGGCTGTCAGTTGTTGCAAAGAGTTAAGGCTGTGAGATGTTCTCTTACCCTTATTTGGAAAAAGTGGTCAGTAGAAACTGTTGCTCTAAACTGCAAATCCGAAGTAAAAATATTCATTTTTAAATGAAATTCTGAATTTGTACAGGCCACTGTAGACAGTGTCAGCATAAAAGAAATACAAGAAACAACAAAGACGGACCGGAATATGGTGATACGTGACTTCAGGATGTACAGAAAGGACAACAGGAACAAAGGCTATGGCGAAACAGCAGTAAACATTTAGAAAAGAAATGAAAATGTGCTGAAGGCACTGGTGATACTCATGAAGGGGAAGTGAAGCAGAAACGTGTTGTTCATATGGCTGAAGGGAGAAGCAGAGTTTTATCAGTTGGTTGCTACAGTATACAGACCAGAAATTATAGGAAAGAAAGGCAACTACCATCTCACAAACAGAATTAATTGGAGATGAAATGAGAAGAACAACTCTTCTTCCAGAGGTAAACTGTGGAGGGCACATATCTAAGAGTAATTAGGAGCAAATAATATATTGAGCAGTGTGAGAATAGCATCTTATTAAAGTTGTAGTTAATCATGTGGCCTGGCCTGTAGGCAACAAGATTTAGTACTGGATATGTTCTGTCATATGGTTAACAAATGAATAAATTAAATACAAATTTTAGTTATCTTCACTCAGAAGCAAAACCAATTATGCTCTAAATGGTCTAGAAAATGTCACTACATACAGGTTCTCAGTAAAGACCAATGTTATTTAGAGAGATGAAATAAAATAGATTTTACAATAATAGTAACCAACAAACAGTTTACGGTTAAACATAGTTTTATAATTATTGACCATAATTTCATTTTTTGTCAGTGTTTTCATTGCTATTATTTGCTTTTGATATGGTGGAATTTCAGGAAATTGTTACAACTATTAATTCTCTGAAAGTGAAAATGACAATTGGGAGCAATGGACACTTGTGCGAAATCCTGGTGAAATTCTGAAAATGGATAAAAATCATTCAGCTCACTGAGAAATCAGTCATCAGCGCTGTTTGGCATTTTGGTTTAATATATCATGCTCAGTTTCTCCAAAAATGATGCTCTAGTTACATGCTACTAAAGTGAAAGGAAAAATTAGCCATGCCCCATCTCTACAGCTTAAAGGGACACATACCTCTCAACCTCTTAGTACAAAAAATATGAACAAGCTAAAATAATGGGAGGGTAAAGGCCCAAATATAGGGACAGATTTTAAATACTGCTCCTATAAAATTAAAAAGTTGTTTGCATAACATGATTTGTGTTAGAATTAATTTGTATAAGGATATGAAGTCTGAAACTCCAAATGTATGTCATTATTTATTGACTTCAGTCCTCAGTGATTTGCCAGAAAACCACACATTTTATGAGGAACAGACCAAAAATATGAGGCAAAAATATAGACAGCTGAGAGGTATGGAGAGACAAAGCTCTGAGTGCAGCCCAGAGGACCCAAGTTCAAGTCGCAACCTGGGCACTCGAAGAACTGGGGGTGGGGTGGGGGGTGAGGATGGGAAATGAGCAGCTACGGATCACCCATCATGGGGCAGGGTGTGGTGAGTCCCAACCTACTCTTCTACCACTCCATTGCTAATATAAGGGCTCCACAGCATGAAAAGCAGGTGCTAGTATTGGGAGGAAAGCGTGCTATGCCTACCAAAACTAGTGATGGTGCCCCTGGTCTCTCCATGTGAGGGAGTGTGTATATGTAGATAGAAGGGCACTGGCAGTTTCTTTCATGGTGCAGGTGCACACATCACAACCAGGGACGGGGTTAGAGTCTAACATAGAAACTTCCCCCATTTCTCACTTATTAGTCAAAGCTCCTGAGGGCATAAACAACAAAGTTCCCTACCCAAGAACAAGCAAAACAGATCATCAAAGGGCCTGGTCCAGGGAGCAAGCTTAATTTACCTGGCTAGGTGAGACAGGTATTTGCCCCACAAATGGAATGGATGGCTTTGATGTGATCAGGAACAAAATGAATCCATATGGCTGCCTGGGTTATAGCCTCCTCTGGATGGCTCAACCTATAGTTTACTGGGTATGTTCCTTGTATGGAGATGAGCCAGCTGGTTGTCAAACACAGGGGCAAAAAGCCCTAAGAAAAAAGTGTTTTCATACTGTTCTTTAACTTTGAAACTCAACAGTGTTCCAAACTTCCGATTTTGAGTAATTTATGAGATAGGTAAACTGTTGTAAATTATTGTACTTGAGAGTGTAGATAAAAAGAGAGTAGCAACTGAAGCAGCAAATAAATATATTATTTTCATAAGTAGATTTTATTGGGTACACTTTAAATGCGACCTGTTTTTACTGCAGTGTTTTTAAATATCTTCCCTTTTAATTTGATAATTAAAAATCCTTCAGAATATACCATTTGATATGTTGTGCAAAAGACAAGTCTAGTTAAAGGTTGTCATGCATAACTTTGCATCTTTGTATAATAGCTTGTAAATATTAATTACAAAGTCAGTCTATTATGCCAAACCTTAGCAGTTTTGCCACTGCAAGAAGGCAGTCTTTTCCTGGACAGCTATGATATTGCATACACTGAGTGCTTAAACACAGTTTGCATCTGTCGGCTAGACAAAAGAGACTTCTGGGTAAAGTATTGCTTCACAACTTGTGATACCTCACCGGAAATCTTATTAGAGTAAATCATTAGCATTAGTAGTGTTGATGTACACACACACACACACACACACACACACACGCACACACGCACACACACGCACACACACACACACACACACACACACACACACACACACACACACACACACACACACACACACACACACACACACACATTAATACCTAGGCTTAGAGATCAAATAATTAACATCAAATAAAAAGAAGGAAAGACAATATACATAAGCTGGGAACATGAATATAGAGTAACAAGCTTGCAGATTAAGTCCCAATTCTATAGTAGAGTATTTAAGAGCGAGATTAAGCCAATACAGATGATAAAGACACATTCCTACTTGTAGAAAGCTAAGTGACCAGATTAATATTCTGAAATGGTTACTGAAGAAAGACTAAGTAAATACAGACTTAGTTAGCTTACTGCTCATAATCTGTAAGGTTAATGCAAGGTAGTCATAGTGCAGCAGTAGTGAGATCAGTAAGGTTAATGACAGGTAGTCATAGTGCAGCAGTAGTGAGATCAGTAAGGTTAATGAGAGGTAGTAATAGTGCAGCAGTAGTGAGATCAGTAAGGTTAATGACAGGTAGTCATAGTGCAGCAGTAGTGAGATCAGTAAGGTTAATGAGAGGTAGTAATAGTGCAGCAGTAGTGAGATCAGTAAGGTTAATGAGAGGTAGTCATAGTGCAGCAGTAGTGAGATCAGTAAGGTTAATGAGAGGTAGTCATAGTGCAGCAGTAGTGAGATCAGTAAGGTCAATGAGAGGTAGTCATAGTGCAGCAGTAGTGAGATCAGTAAGGTTAATGAGAGGTAGTCATAGTGCAGCAGTAGTGAGATCAGTAAGGTCAATGAGAGGTAGTCATAGTGCAGCAGTAGTGAGATCAGTAAGGTCAATGAGAGGTAGTCATAGTGCAGCAGTAGTGAGATCAGTAAAGGTGAGAATGGCAGGAAGGAGATTGTTACTCTGGGTTGGTGCCTGGGCAAAGCCAGTGAGCCTTGAGGTATTTTTAAGTTGCATTTTGAAAAGTGGTATGAGAGAGAGAGATGTTAGTTCACTAGGAAGCAGGTTCCAGGTTTTCCCCACAGTGTTGGAGAACAGAGAGTCCCCAGCCCTATTATTGGATTTCAGTGTGGATACTAGAAGTTTACTTGATGAGCGAAGGGTTGTAAGATTTTTGTAGGGGGTGATGAGGGTAGTCAGTATTGGAGTATTGCTAGGATAATAAAGGGTCTTATGGGTGATAATAATTTGGAGAAAGAGAAGCTGATTATGCAGTGCCAGCCATCCTAGCTGTTTGAGATTATAACAATGGTGGGTTCTAAATGGGGAGCTGGTGGCAATCTGGCAATGTTATTATAGGAGGCAACAAGTTTGTTGAGGTTGTTTTTAGATATGTTGGTATAAATGGGAGAGGCGTAGAGGAGTGTAGAGATAAGATGGGTGTGGGCAATAGTACTTCTAGCTGTAGGAGTAAGAAATGGTTTTAACCTATAGAGGGAGCCTAGTTTTTTGTTCACTGACTTTATTGTAGTGTTGATATGGGTATCAAAGGTAAGGTTGTGGTCCATAGTTACACCTAAGAGTTTGGTGGTTAGCTTGGGAGATATGACAGTACCATTATTAAATGTTACTGTGAGGTGTAATGGGGAGGACTTTTGTGTAGGAGTGAAGATCAATAGTTTAGTTTTTTGGGGGGTTTAGGAGGAGGCAGCGCTGGAGGAACCAATTTTCTACGATGTTAAATGTTACTTGGGTGAGGGATTGCAGTTCAGATATAGACGAAGTGGAGCATATTAATGTTGTGTCATCTGCATATTGTATGCAGGTGGACTGAGGAATATTCATGTTTAGATCATTGATAAAAACTGAAAATAAGAGAGGGCCCAAGATGGAGCCTTGAGGGACACCCAAGGTAACAGGAAGATGGGTGAATAGGTTATTCTCTCAAAGTACAGCTTGTTTCCTGTTTTCTAAGTAGGAGCTGAACCATTTTAGTGCCTGAGTATCAAGTGAGAGGGAATGAAGCCTGTTCATAATTAGCTGGTGGTTAACCATATTGAAGGCTTTAGAGAGGTCAATAAAGAGAGCAGAAGATAGAGTATTGTTATTGCGATTTTTGTTGATACAGTCAGAAAAGGATAAGAGGGCAGTGGGGGTGCTATGGAATGGCCTAAAACCATGCTGACAGTTTGCTAGTAAGTTATTTTGGAGTAGGTGGTCTAGTAGTTGATGGTGGATGCATTTTTCCATGATGTTTACTAGTGGGGAGAGTAAGGCTATTGGGTGATAGTTAGAGAGTTCAGTAGAGTTACCGCCCTTATGAAGAGGGATGATATGGGAGATTTTCCAGACCGATGGGATGGTGCCTTCAGTAATTGTTCTATTTATTAGAAATAGAAATGGGATATACAATTACTTTTGCTGCAATTTGCAGATATTCAGCTGGTAGCTGATCAGCAGAGGGGGTGCATGGTTTGAGTTTTTCAAGGAGGTGGCAAATGTGGGAAGTTGGAACTGGTTGTAAATGAAATGAGGGAAGTAAGGTAGTTGTAGTGGGAGACAGACTAGTGTTAACGGGGTGGGGGGGTAGTGAGTTTGCTAAAGATTGAACGTCTTTAGTAAAGAAGGTATTAAAGGTATTGGCAATATGCTTAGGATTGTTGTGGGAGATGCCTGATGGGGTAGGTGTTTTGGAGTGGCCTGGTTGTAAGAGTTTATTGATACCTAACCAGAACTTTTGGGGTTTGTGCTGGTGATTATGCTGGAGATGAAGGTAAAAGTTTTTTTTTGTCAAGGATTATAGATTACTTGGTAGCATTTCTCATCTGTTTAAATTTTTGATGGTCTGTTGGGTTTTTAGTAGTTCTCCATTTGGCCCATATTTTATTTCTCAGTCTGATTTTTTGTCTTTTGTCTTTAGTAAGCCATGGGGCAGTTTTTGTCCTATTTATGTTAAAATGAGTAGGGGTGTGGGAGTCCAGGATTTGTAAGAATTTGGTGTTAAAGTATAACACTGCATCCTCAAGTTGGAGGTATTTTAGGGGAGACCAGTCACATGCTCAGTTTGGAAGCTATCTGGATTAAAATTTCTATTGGTCCAAGTAGTTCTATATATGGTTGGGTTGGGAATATTGGTCCTGTGTCTAATTATGTAGGTCAGTGAGTGGTCACTGACGTCCTCAGGGATGGTACCTGTTTTATATATATGGGGATGACTGTTAACAAGGATCCAGTCTAAGGTGCTTTCTTTGGTGCTAGGTTCATGTATTCTGGCTGGGGGGGGGGGGGGGTAATAGTTTGGGAGAAACCATATACGTTAATGTGGGTAGAAGGTTTTGGTGAACTACAGCTAGTCCAGTCAATGTTAAAGTCACCCAGCACTATGTATTCTTGAGGTAAGTTAGCAGAAAGCCAGCTAAGGATATTTTCAAGGGTGTTAATGTTATTTCCAGGAGGGAGATAAGAGCATATTATGTAAATGGCTTTACAGGCATTGATCTGAAGTTTGGCAATAAGGATTTCAGCATTACTGTCAGTGGGTAGTTATCTATCAAATGAAGTAACTTGTAGCCATGATTTATATACTATTGCTACTCCACCACCTTTTTTGGTTTTGCTATCTATTCTCAATATACTGTATCCAGGTGGGGGTGATTTCATTGTCCTGGGTTGAATGTTTTAGCCATGTCTCTGTGAGACATAGGATGTCAAAGGAATATACATCTAACAGAGCATGAAGTTGGGCTACGTTACTGTTTATGTTATGAATATTGAGATGAGCTATATAGAGAGAGTTAGAAGGTCTAGTTGGGATGTGAGAGGTAGAGGGAAATGGACTATAGGGGTCAGTGGTATCTATATTGTTTGGGCCAGGGTTGGGATGAATGTCACCATCTAATAGCGGGTGTAGTAGAAGTGTATGTGTGAGCTTTAGGATTGTAGAGAAAACGTTTAGTGATTTCCTGGATGGAAGATAAGTAATGTGGGCTAGTCTGTGATACCTAGGAAGTAGATAGTTGGATGTAGATGTGATATTTAAGTGATTGTGGGAGGCTGCATGAGTTGCAGGAAGAGTTTGCTGAAGGGGATGGTGAAAATCAGTGAATGTGTGATGCTCATAGGTGGTTAAGACATATGATACAAATAGAAAAGGTAGGATAGTGTAACAGAGTAGTATCAGAGTAAGCTGGTAAGTCAAGATGGCCATTGTAAGGAGCCTAATATAGGTTTTAGAAGAGGAGTGGATTGGGGGTGACAGGGATAGGTACAGTGAAGGAAGGTGAGAATTCCTACCTGTTGTATTAGAACTTTAAAGAGTAATAGCTATAGAGTAGACTTAAGTAGTGATATAATGATGGAGTAGACTGTTAATGAGCGGTAGAGAGTGACTGGAAGTTGAGGGTTGGGGTGTGGCTTTGGAGGTATAAGTGTAGGTGCACTGGGGGTGGGTGGGATTTCGGGGTAAGGTAGGTGAGCGGAGTGAGCCCACAGGGCGAACGGAGCGGGTAGAACCAAGAAAGGGAAATGAGGAGGAGCTACCAAAAACAATCAGTAACACAATCGTTTACGATGTCTTAGAGCAGTTAGAGACTACAGGTAAGTGTGTGTTACAGTTTACCTAAGGACTAGTGCTCATGGAGGGAAGACCACTCCAAGGTTAGCAGACTCTTGAAAAATAACTGGAAACACAAGGTGCAGGGTTTGAGTCTCACAAGGGATAACTGGCTAGGCTTAAAATGGCTCGCAGGGGCAGTTAGCCTGGTACTAAACTATGAACCTAAACTAAACTATGAACTATTAGGGAAATAAGTAGGAAGAAAAGCAATGTAGAGCTGTTGAACTGTTGGGCAAAGAAAAAACTGGGAAGTAGTATGATTGTATGGGTTTATACTGCCACCTAGTGGTGTTTTCTATGTAATACAGCTGCTCAGCTGTGCGAGGGATGGAAATGGGGGTTTAAGAAAGTACAACAGTAGTAACTAGCTAGTGTGCACACAGCGTTAAAATTCTATCAACAGTTAACTCTAATTGGACAGTTTTGCTTCTAAAAACAACATTTAAAATCACCTACACATTGAAATTTGTTCTACTATTGTTAATAACAACTTTGCAGGAGTAGTGTCCATCCAGGTAATTCCTCCTAAGGGATTGTTTGTTACAAGGTGGTTTCCACGAGGATGGGGAAAGCACCTGAAATAAAAGGGCTAAGCAGGCTGGAATACAAACACAAGAGAAACAGAGTTTTATTATTAGGATAATAGGACAGCCGAGAGAAAGGACACAGGAAACACTAATAGACAGCTATTTAATTATCAGTTACACCTATGGACAGAGTATGCTGAGTTTTATGGGGAAAGAAGGTATCAAAAAGTACAGAAAGGAATTATGTACACAACTACAATATGGTATGCAGAGTCAACAGAAAGGACCCATTGAATGACTACATTTGTTATATGCAGCGTTGTCTGGGGAGAGGAATGAACCAGTACTTTTGGAAATGAGGGAACAGAAGCGGTGTAGGGAGATAGCGAGCAGGAAAATAGGTTAGAACTTGTCTGACATAGGTGGTACAGTACACAAAGCACTTAAACAATGAGCCGTTACAGGTACAGAGCCCTAAGCAGCAGAATGTTAACAGGAACTACGTTCTCATAATAAATAAAACAGCTACAGAGCAGCAGATACAGTATTGTAACCCACTATTCACATTTGCCGTTTTATGGCAGCTTTCAACATAGCATAATGTCCTTGTTACTAGGTTGTAATAAACAAGCACAAACACAAGCCTCAACCACAGGAATGTTATATACCAGTATCGGTTAGCAGTATGCAAAGACAGCAGTTAGATAATGCCTTAATGCATTTGATAATGTTTTGTAGCAGCTTGTGTCTACCAGCATAAAAGCAAGTTGAAAAAAAACGGCAGAACACTTACCAGCTAGCACACCAGTGGACACACCATGAGGCAGGGGTCAGAGTAAAGATGGCGCCACGGGATTCACCACTGCTATACAGATTTCAGGGGAACTGCCATTTATAATGCAGAACAAAATTAGACAATAAGAAATCCATCTGTGAGGTTTGCATTAATGTCACTGGGGAGGTTACATATGCTTCACTGAGCTTCTAAGGGCTGGCAGGGAAAAACAGTAGAAAATGCCAGGCAATTGTTTTCTTCACTTAGATGTTGTTTTTAACTAATAATGATGCTTGGGATGGATAGATTATGTATATTTTGCAAATTTTAATTTAATTTCAGTAAATGTGATTTATAATGCAATGCTTTTATAATATAGCTGTTCTGATATGTTTGTACACTTTAATTTTTAAGAAAACTGGAACTGTATGCTGTTTTTCCTCTAAATTATTTAGACAATTACATAGGCAGTGCTTTATGTTTTCTACTAAAGTTGTATGATAGCAGCTAGAACATGAATGCTTTCTCAGTGGTATCACTTGTAGAAAATCATTATCTTATCACACAGGATATGAACAGATGTCAGAATATTAAAAGCATAAAAAACATGATGGTTTCACAATGGTTAGTAATCAAAGATTGTGCATGTATGTTCCTCTTTGATTGTATGCAAGGGCCTGTTTTAGTATGTTCATATGCATGTGAAAATTTAAAATATGAACTTAAAAATCTGTGTGTGTGTGTGTGTGTGTGTGTGTGTGTGTATACACACACACACACACACACACACACACACACACACACACACACACACACAGTCACACACACTGATAATAGAAACATTCTATATAATTGAATGTCCGTAATCTCAAAGTGTTTAACACCAGCCGAAGTGAATGAAACTCATTTGATCACTCCTGCTGGTGTTAAGTCCACGCAGGACTGTACACAGTGGGGATGAGGGAAATTGTCCTCTTCCCCACTGTAGAGTAATCCTGGAGTTGGTATATATAATTAGCAGGGTATGAGATTGTCCCCTGCAAAAAAAAAGGAAAAAAAAAAACATAAGTGCTTTGTTTTTTCACTGTTTTGGCTTTTAATCTTTTGGGATTGATTGTTAGCCATTTGAGATTTGTGTACTTTTTAGAAGTACACCCCTGATAACATTTAGTTCCAGATATTCTTTGCCATTATTATATGTACATCAAAATATGTTGTCACTAGCCTATTCTGAAACCTATTCATCCATTAACACTTTAATAAGAGCAACGGAAGAAGTTCTTACTAAAACAACTATTATTATCAGTTCAGTAAGTGATCAAAATTAAAAATATGATGAGCATATTAAAATTAGGAATAGCCTGCTTAACATATGCATGAAACCAATATCTCTCAGTTAATCCCCTAAAAGAAAAGCTAAAAAGCTGTAAAATTCATACATATCACATCTGTTAATTAATTATATGCTAACATGTTTCTTTTAAACAGAAATATACAAACTGTATAAACCTGGCTTTTTGTGCTTTCACCACATTTTGTTAATGTTAAGTAGTAGCTCATTGTAAGCTAGAATATACAAAATCAAGAGTATTGAAAATTTTGTAAAATTAATAAACAGGTTATAGAAAGCAAATTTCAGTCAGATGCTAACAATGCTTATATAAATCTTTTTTTACAGTACTCACACTCTGTAGAGGAGGAAGTCTATAGCGCTGGGGTTGAAAGGTCACTGGTAATCACTTGTGTTTTATTGCTGCCATGAAGTGACCTCCACTCTTCATGGCACTCTTGACAGTCAGTATAGACCTTTGTGAATAGAACCATGTCCACATATCTTTAATGCGCAGTGGTGCTCAAATAACAGCAGACGTAGGCAACCACTTAATAGCATCATCACAAAGCAACCTTTATTTAGAACATGCATAGGCTAGACCAAAAATACCTATTTTCAAGTTTGTATCTGGGGAATACAGACGAAGAAAAGTCCTATTTATTTATTTGAAACATTTGTTCAGTAGGTTTTGTCTTTGCTGACACAAAGGCCATTTTACAGAGGAGACCTTGGCTGAGTTCTCAGATCATGGGAACATATAGGGTATTTAATTACAATGTCATAACTACTGTGCAGATTCCAGTTATCACATTATTGTTCAGTATGGTTATATTTACCGAACAGTAAAATACAGGAACAATCGATATAGAGGGACAAGTCCATGAGAGATAGCTGTTAATTTCTTCTTGATTGTCCTGATGACGAAATGTTACAAGTCAAGTTGAGTAGGGGTGTGGCTAGGAGAGAGGATCTTTCCTCTGAGAAAAACATTATACCTACAACATGGCATAAACAGACAAAGCCTTGAGTAAGATGCATACAACCTGGGTTTGAATACCTGCTTGAGTGTCTCAGATGTGGCATTGAGGGATGAGTGTGTATATCCTTGGGGGAGGGTGAGCACCTGGATGCTCCTTGCATTAGATCCCTGGTAGAGACTGTGGACATGCACATTATCCTAAAGTGGGAATAGGTGTGGGTATGGTTGAATTGCCACAGATGTGGAGATGATATGCTGCACTTCTTATTGCATGTCCATCCATTGGAAATGTACAGGCACATATATGCAAAGTAGAAAGTTAGAGCATAAGTAAAAATACCCCTTGGCAGCAATATGATGATACAGTTGGATGTCTAGAGGTTCAATACCTGCAAAAAGTTAAAGTGATGTCCTCTCTCTTTGTGGGCAAGTACATTTGGTGAGTTTTATTTATTTATTTATTTATTTAATTTTCCATTTGTTTACCAGGTTAGTCCGAATGTACACAAGGTGGCCGTTTTCAGCGGAGGCCCGGGGAGAAAAGCTCCAAATACATAGTAAAAATTATAAAAAAATAATAAAAAACTATATAAACAAAAGAAAATTATATAAACATAGCTATTTTGTAAGAGCATAGAACATATAAAAGGAGTAAAAATCAGAGTTTTACAACTGATGCAGCATACAGTGGTTAGAATATTGAGAAACAATTAAACAAGATATTATACAACAAATATAGAATTGCTTAAACATAAATCCAAAAAGATGTTTCCGTAGAAAAACAGGGTCATAAATTAGAAATCATAACTATAAAGGTGGCCTAAGCATCTGGTTCACAGTACTATGCACTAAGTGAAACTACACAGTACAGCTGTGATCTAGGGATGTTGAAAGTCAGGAACAGTTGAAATTAGTCTGGTTCTGTACAGGAACATATCCAAGTTTTGAACAGGAGATCTTTTAGTAGGGATTTGAAAGTATGTTTACTGTTTAGACATCTAATGTCAGGGGGTAGAGAGTTCCAGGCTTTTGCAACTGCATAGGAATAAAAAGACTGGCCTGAGCTATGTAAGCAATTGGTAACAGTCGGTATGGCGATATTGGAAGATCTTAATTGACATGCAGTATTATGGAAGGTGAGCAGACCAGAGAGGGCAGATATTTTATTTGGTTGGTATAGGAGTTGATGGGTCAGGAGAAGTTGATTGCATTTTAGTAGGTTAGGGAGTTCTAAAAATCCTAGTTGTCTTAGGGAGAGGCAGTGACAAGAACGAAACTTAGCACTGGTTGCAAATTTTGAGATTTTATTGTAGCAGGTAGATACTTTCAGAAGGTCAGATTTGTTTAGGTTAGTTAGAACTGGGGAAGCATACAATAAGGTGGAAAGTAAAGGGTATGAGAGATAGTGATTTGGGATTCCTGTGTGAGGAAGCTGTTGCATTGGTAGAGTGACCCTAATTTTTTATGAACTTTGGCAATTGTTAGTGCTATATTTTTGTCAAATTTTAGGTTTTGGTCAATAGTTACACTTAGTAGCTTGGCTTGGGTTACTGGTATGATAAGGGTATTGTTGGAGGATGTTATTGAGAACTGCGAGATAGGGGTGAAAGTTTTGGATGGTTGAAAGATCATGAGGTGGGTCTTAGATGGGTTTAGTATGAGTTGGGAGGAATTTAGCCATTTTTCTATTGTAGTGAAGGCTTCCTGGGTTCTATCTTGGAGTAATTGTAGAGACAGGGCTGAGCAAATAACAGTGGTGTCATCAGCATACTGTACTATATTAGTTTGATGGGTAGCCGAGGGGAGGTTATTGGTAAAGATGGAAAATAGTAAGGGACCAAGAATGGATCCTTGTGGAACACCTTGTCCCACTGGGAGGAGAGGAGAGAGAGAGTTATGCCATTTAACAGCTTGTTGCCAGAGGGACAGATAATTTTTAAACCACAGTAGAGAGGAGTTATCAGGATTGAGCTCAGAGAGTGTCAATAGTAATTTGCAGTAGGATACCATGTAAAATGCCTTTGACAGGTCTAGGAAGACAACAGATACTAAGTTACTGAGATTTCTTTGTTGGTTGATGTGGTCAGTAAAGGATATAAGGGCAGAGTTGGTACTATGGTTTGGCAGAAATCCACATTGGGAATTTGCTAGCAGGTTATATTGAAGAAGATGATTCAGTAGTTGGGCATGTATACATTTTTCTAAGATTTTTGATAGGGGAGATAGTCTAGCTATGGGGCGATATTTGCTAAGTTCTGTCGAGGATCCACCTTTGTGTAGGAGGATGTCGTAAGAAATTTTCCAGAGACAGGGGACAGTGTGTTCAGCTATGGATCTATTGATGAGTATGGAAATAGAGTAGGTGATGTCAGAGGAGGCAATCCTGAGGTAATCAGCAGGGAGTTTATCAGCAGCGAGAGTGGTGGGTTTCAACTTGGCAAGGTGTTTACGAATTAGGTCAGTTGATGCAAGTGGCTAATTATATCCTTTCTAAATATAGACTGATTGGAGGTTTTTTTTTTGATAAGATGAGGAGTCAATTGCCAGAGGGCAGGGGCATTGACTGAGAAAGAATGCTTGGCTCATTGTAGTGAGTTTCTAGGACTGAGATAGATGGTGCATTTTGCAGTAGGTTGCAAAGATGGTAGATGTAGTTTCACTGATAGAGTGGTGAAGGTGAACCTTTTTATAACAGCAAAAATGAATATTGTAGCCTCTTTCTGCTTGTTAATCCTTCCTCTCAGTTGCTGACATTGTACATAATGTGTACTCTCTAGGGCACTCTTCAGGACCAATGTGCACCGGAGGACTGGTCTCATGAAGTGAATCAGTGCCTTCCTGGGGTCATGATACAGTAGCATTTGGTCAGCCATTAGCCGTTCTTTTTTTTAATTTGCTGAAAGTGTCTATTTCAGCCTGGTTCCCTTGTCCAAGACACCTTTTCCTTAATCGGCTGCTACAGTGGTGTGACCATAGTGCTTAGTTTAAGAAGTAAATGGTTATAGTTGATTACAACCTCCATGAATGCTCAGGCATCTTTCTTTTTAGTTGTTTAGTTGACATGAGTGCATTGTTAACAGCTAATACTTAATATGAGGAAGGATGAATATTAGTGCTCTACAGCAAATTGTTGGTGTAGCTATCAAGATTCCCCAAATCACATTCAATCGTCTACAAACAAAAATGAGCCCAATAGTGATACTCTAGTGTTTTATGCAAGTAGTCTCTTCATTATGTTTGGTAACAAATAAATTATTTAAATAACAGGTGATCAAGTCTTTATCAGGTTTTTCATTGTTTTGTCTAAACTGGAAGTTGCACTTCTGACTCCAAAAGACAGACAGTTACACTGATATAGTTTACCGTATGCACTGATGGTTACATATTTCCTTTACAGATTGTCCATTATGTCTTAACGATATGCTGGTGCTGATAATTTACTTTAAGAAGACATGATGCCAACAGATTGTTGAAATTAACTTTGTTGTACAAGGCATGAGATTCATCTCTGTGAAACTGGCTTAGCTTATAATAAGCCTGTAGTCCTCATACAAGTGAACATTTTCATATATTTCTCAGACCACCAGGTCAGCATTTCTGAACCAGGGTCAACTAAGTTTACTGAGTGTTGTTATTTGATTTTCAACTGACTCACAATCGCTCAAACATACATTCGGCCATGTTAACGATTCATGCAAGGACAATGGCCTAACATTAAATGTAAATAAAATTAGCATAGTTCATTTTTGTAAGCAAAAGAAATTCACTTACCATATAGGAGATGCAGCCCACCAGTCAGGCACTATTGTAAGGGATCTGGTTACTCTTGTTGACAAGTCCTCATCATTTTCTCTGCAGTGGGTCGGAAAGTCTTTTATCTGACCCATCTAATTTCAAAAGGCATCTCCACTAGATCCATAGAAGTCTTAATTCCCCTTTACCCATATCTTATCAGACCCATTATTGAATATAACACACCTTTTGGCATGTATTTATCTAAACATATCACACAGCTTGAGAGACCTCAGAGATTTATACCTAAAAAAGATCAATGGCCTTAAAAATTGTATTTATCCTGAGAGACTGGCAGCCCTTTCTCTGTACCAAGTCTCTTACACACTCCTCCATGGAGATCTTTGTCTAGCCTTTCATGCCATGAAAGATCTAACCATATTGATCTTCTATTCCTTGCAGAACTAAAGGTACATCAAATATTTGGTTAAAGAAACTAAATCTTCATCAGCAGATAAATAAGACACATTGGCATGATAGATTCATATCCAAATATATCTCTCAGCACTGGAACAAACTTTCACCACATGTCAAGCAGAGTAGCATCATTGCCATCTTCAAAGTAATCCAGGTAATTAGATGGGAAACCTCAAATTCTCTCTCGGTCTATCTTGTCTTGCTATCTTTAAGACTAGGCTTGAAATTGTCTGCAGACTGATTGCTTAGTATTTTACCTATGAACCTATGGGCATATTTACTTTTTTCCATCAAGGAATTACTAGTTTAACACACTCACTGCTCTTTACAGGTAAACTTATACTCTGTTTTTAAGTTTTTACATTTCTTTTCCCATAGCTTCCTACATCACAAAAGGCACAAGAACTCTTTTTATAAAAATGGAAGGCCCACACAGGACCATCTGATTGCTGCATTTTTCTCCTTGTAAAGTTCCCAGCTCTTGTATAAATATTTCCAGTTCAAATCCATACGTTTTCAGTCTTCAGTGGTCTGGAATACATATATGTTTAATCTGTGACCAGATTTAATTAATATGTTGTTTGGTTATCACCTGGATAAATGGACCAGACTCAGGACAAATTTTATCCATGAGCCATTTTAATAATTGAAGTAAAACATTTTTTATCAATAAGAAATTCATTTTTTCTAAGTGTGCTATATTTAGGATGTACAATTTCATATTTTTTACATTGCAAGCAAAAAAGTGATTATAAAATCCAGGATGAAGTAACTTACTCTGGATAATCTATTTTGTTAATAAAGAAAATATTGATTAGGTTCATAGGTACTAGGCTAATGCTCTTTTTAAGCATATCCATATTTTTTCATTTGTAAAATGACAGGATAAATTACCCAGGCACATCTAGTTGGGTTTAGGTGGCCAAAAGTTTACAAACTGCCTCTATCCAACACTGCATAAATACCATTCCAGGGGTAAATTTCCAATTTCCCATCCACTGGTTCAGGTTGCTTTTGAATAAGGTCAGGGATGAACTCTGCTTCACATGTATGGGAAGGCTGTTCCAGAATATTGGTAATCTCTAAGGCACATACCTGTCCCTCCAGTATCTTCTAATTATATTGCAAATAAGGTTTAGGTCCTTGGATCATGTATTTCTAAAAATGTCTCCTCGTTGGTCAGATCTGACCATAAGCCAATCATCCTTGATATCCACATACCTCCCCCCATTAAGGAAGTCATGGTAAAAAATTTCTCCAAAGCCAACTTCATGCTTCTTAAGACAGAAGTGGTGAGCTTCATGACACCCATGCAGATGGACAATACAGTTACGACTGCTGAATCCTACACAGATGCACTCTATAAGCACTTACATGAGTGCATGGATCGTGCAAGCCCAAACAGAACCAAGATGCTATCCTTCAAAAAAAGGAAGCCGATCTGGTGGTTCCCTGCCATAAACAAACTCTACAAGAGAAAGAAGAAACTGTTGCAAAAGAGAGTAAAATCCCATGAGTGGAGGAGTTCCCTGGTCAGCCTCAGTAAGAAGCTGAGATCCCTTATAAGATCCTACAAAGCTAGCTACGAAAACAAAATCGCCACTGATTCTAGGGACAACTACATAGCATTCTATAGCTATGTCTAGAATCTCAATAGCAACACCCAGATCTGCTCTGAGTCACAGCACAACGGCATGAAAATTACAGAACCAACTGATATTGACCATTGACGAGGGGAAGGTGGTCCACACAGCCTACCTGGACCTCAAAAAAGCCTTCGATACAATACCCCACTTGGGCATTATAGATAAGCTCACCAGCTTAAATATAAACTCCTATGTCACTAGATGGGTTGCAAACTGGCTCAAGGACAGAACCCACATGGTTAGAATTGCTGGAGCCATGTCAGACTCCAAACCAGTTACAAGTGGCATCCCACAAGGCTCAGTCCTGGGACCTCTCCTGTTCGGTATATATTTCTTGGAGGTACAGGCCAACACGGAAGGACTGTGGCTGACCAAGTTCGCAGATGACTGCAAACTGGGCGCCATAATCGACTCTCCAGCCAACACAAGCATTCTCCAAAAGGGCCTCATAGAAACAGACAACTGGTGCCAGAGCCATGGCCTCAAGCTAAATGCCAAAAGTGTATAGTCATCCCCTTTGGCAAAACAAAGTGCCCACAAATTACCACATAGGTGGTAATCCATTAAGTACAGAAGAAGTAATTAGGGACCTGGGGACCCAAGTTGATAGCAATCTCTCATTTGACAACCACGTGGCCAAAGTGGTTAGAAAAACATTTTATATAGCCCACCTAATCATGAAGGGATTCACATCTAGATCAGGGAAGGTCATCGTGCCCCTTTACTCATCCCTCATCAGGCCCATAATTGAGTACAATGCCCCTTTTGGGATGTACCTTACCAGACACCTGCAGCAACTGGAAAGTCCCCAAAAGTACCTCACCAAGAGGATCAAAGGGCTCAAACAGATGCCATATGCTGCCCGGTTAAAGAAACTCCAGCTCTACTCAGTGGCATACCGCCTGCTCAGAGGCGATCTGTGCCTGACGTATAAAGCCATGTCCAACCCGGAATTAATGGACATGCTGCACCTCAGAAAATCCAAATCCCATCAAGCTATGCGCTCGAGAGACTTGAACCTCAGCACTGAAATAAATAGGACATGCTGGAGGGACAGATTCATAACCCAGAGGCTCCCTTCACTCTGGAATAAAATCCCAGTCCAGGTTAGGCAGAGTCCCGCATTGACTCTCTTCAAGAGGAATCTTGATGAGTGGATGGGAGATCGTAGGTTTACCCCGGGTATCACTTCTGTGTCACTGTTAGACAGAGGCACAATATACTAACCTCAAAAAAGGGCATAGCAAAATTAATTTAAAATGGGTGGCGAAAGCCAAACACACTCTGGCTAGGCTTATAAATGCCCTAGGGCAGATAGCCTAGTATGAACCTATGAACTTATGATATTACCAACGTCCTGGCATATAGGTTCAGTGCTAACTTTACCCCCCTCTTACCCCTTAAAGGGCCCATAACTATACAGGAAGAATGCAGAGTCCCTGTAATCACAACTATGCAGGTAAAAGCTGCACTCTCTAAATCACAAAACACAGCATCCATGGGACCGGACAACATCCCAGGCTGCGTTTTACATGAACTTCAGAATGAACTGGCTCCCCACCTAAGCACCATGTTCAATCATAGTCTCACATCAGGCTTTGTGTCCACCAAATGGTGCACAGCAACAGTTACCCCACTCCACAAAGGGGGAGCCACCACTGATCCTGGGAACTAATGCCCTATTAGCCTGATGAGTCTGGTCTGTAAGGCCATGGAACGTATCATTATGGAACTCATAAACAAAGACATTGGTAACCTCCAAACTCTGGACCCCACCCAGTTCGGGTTTGTGAAAGGCAGATCATGCCACCTAAACCTGATCGACTTCTTTGAGGCAGTCACCAAAGCTGTAGATGAGGGTAAGGTAGTTCACACAGCCTATCTTGATCTTGTCAAGGCTTTTGACACCATCCCCCATTCTGGAATTATAGCTAAACTCACTAAACTAGGTATAAATCCCTACATCACAAGATGGGTTGCCAATTGCCTCACTGACAGAACCCACACTGTAAAAGCTGCAGACTCCAAATCTGACTTCAAACCAGTGACAAGTGGAGCACCACAGGGTTCAGTCCTGGGAACTCTCCTGTTTGGTATCTACTTCTCTGAAATACAGGCTAACACAGAAGGCCTTTGGCTAACGAAGTTTGCAGGTGACTACAAATTAGGAGCCATAGTTGAGTCCCCAAATGATGTGGACATCCTACAGAAGGGCCTCCCTGAGACAGATGCCTGATGTCAGAGCCATGGTCTCAAGCTCAGTGCCAAAAAGTGCATTGCCATCTCCTTTGGTAAAAACTCTGTACCCATGAACTGCCACATAGGCGGCAGTCTACTTAACACAGAATGTGTGATAAGAGACCTGGGGATCCAGGTGTACAGTAGTCTCTCCTTTGATAATCACATCTCCACAGTAGTCAGGAAATACTTCTACATGGCACACCTCATCACAAAAGGGTTCCCATCTAGGAAAAAAGAGGTCATTGTTCTCCACTACTCGACATTCATTTGACCCATTATAGAGTACAATGCCCCTTTTGGAATGTACCTCATAAGACATCCGCAGCAGGTGGAAAGGCCACAGAAGTACCTCACAAAGAGGATTACTGGCCTCAAACAGATGCCCTACACTGACAGTCTCAAAAACTCCAGCTTTACTTCGTAGCATATCGCCTACTCCGAGGTGATCTCTGCCTAACATATAAAGCTATGTCAAACCCAGAGCTGTTGGACATGCTCCACTTAAAGAAATCCCAATCCCTCCGAGCTACACGCTCTAGGGACCTAAACCTTGTCACCACAATAAACAGGACATGCTGGAGGGACAGATTCCTGTCCCAGAGACTTCCCATACTCTGGAACAAGCTACCTATCTATGTCAAGCAAAGTTCCTCATTAGCACTCTTCATGAAAAATCTTGATAAGTGGATGGGAAATAGGAAATACATCCTGGGGATCACTTCTGTGGCTCTGCTCGACTGGGGCACAGGAAAATAACTTTCTTGGGTGGCATAAGCCAGGGAGCCTTGTTGGCTAGGCTTACTTAGGCCCTTGAGCCGATAGCCTAGTACCTACCCATGAAGCTACGAACCTATATTAGACTTGTTGATGTGCAGCAAGTCCCTCACCACTGGATCAGATGATGTTTTATAAGCCAGGCACAGATCACCTCTGAGTAGTCTGTAGGAAAATGAGTATAAAGATAAAGCTTTAAGACAGTCTGCATATTCCATCTGCTTAACACCTTGTATTCTTTTTATTAGGAACCTCTGTTGGCATTGCACATGCCTGGTCAGGTACATACTGAAGGGATCATTATACTCAATGACTGGCCGAATGAGGGCTATGTACAGAGGGAAAATAACATTACTGGATCAGGACGTCATACCCTTGCTTATAAGTTGAGCAATATGGAATGATTTCCTTACAACACTAGACATATGATAGTTGAAGGCCAAGTCACTGTCCACATATGCTCCGAAGTCCCTAACTAATGGGTCTACTATTAGGGGGTGTATTGCCTATGTGGTAACCACCTGAGGTGGCTGACTTATCAAAGGATATTCTCAGACATTTTTGGCATTCAGTTTTAGACCATGGTTCTGGCACCAATTATTAGTTGCAGTGTGTCCTTAGGCTTCAGTCAGCTGTGACATGATATGATTGCAACACATAAGCTAACGAAATAAGTTGACAGCAATTATGTGGGAATGCAGAGCAGAACTGAACAGCCAACTTTGTAGTTTGCAGAAAAATACCAAGGTGTTGTTGTGGCAGTTATTATAAATGTAAACATTTAAATGAAGATGGACTAAGAATGGAGGGAGGTAAGAAAAATGAAATTAACCACATTTTTACAAGCACCTACTGGATGTTAAGTCAGTAAGATAGTTGCAAAGCTACAATTTAAAGTTTCTAAGTATTATTTTGTTCCTAATTTACTGAGGAAAGGAAATCTAACCTGTAGGTGTAATTTCAAGAGGACACATTTTGCAGTAGTGGGGATAAAAGATGGTTCTTTTAAAGTTTATGTGTACCTGGTTATTTATATGTTAAAGAATAGTGAATTGTGATTGTTTTTATTTTGTGAGTTAATGGGAGATAGTAGCTACAGTAAATTTTTAAATTAAGGGTATGTAATAAAAGAGTGACCACTTCAATAATAGGTAGACAATCTTTGCCTTCGCACTGACTTTCCAGCTTCACATTGAAAGGGTCTTCTATATCCATCACTGACAATGGCAGAGTTACCATTTGTTTTCCATTACTCACTTTTACATTAAACTGACTGAACACTGTCATGGGTTCACCCATATAATTCCTAAGTTTGGGAGATGCTCAGTGTAACTATCTCAAAATTATTGAAACAATAGCTTCGCTTAGTTTTCATTACTGCTTTTTTAACCTGTTTCCAAAATGTAGCTGTATGCAGAGGCCTTTTCTTAAGAGAACTGTACATTTTCTCACAGAAAACAAATAAGACTTTCATCTGGTGGTGGTGGCTCACGTAGGTGTGGATGACCTACAGTGATCAACCTAGAATGATGCGTGTGTGTGTGTGTGTGTGTGTGTGTGTGTGTGTGTGTGTGTGTGTGTGTGTGTGTGTGTATATATATATATATATATATATATATATATATATATATATATATATATATATATATATATGTATGGGTCTACTTTAAAACACAAAAATTTCCCTTACTCAAAATTCATAGGGTTGAGATGAGGATAGCGAAACTTCAGAAAGTTGAACTCCCGGACGTCGCAATTTCACTCTGGGAAACTAACCACAGGGCCACCATGGTGAGCTTTGCCCTGTTCTCCACTGTAGTTCAATCTTGGAGTTGGTATATTTAGTTAGGGGAGGAGTTGGTGGCTTTAGTGTGCTTCTGTTCATATAATAGTCATTGGTGGCCCAATGGTTATTTTCCCACAGTGAAATTTCGATAATCTGGGTGTTCAGTATTCTGAAGTTTTAGCACAGTCATCTTGAAGATTTGAAAGTTGTTTCAGTAGGTCATTTTAAAGTATATATATATATATATATATATATATATATATATATATATATATATATATATATTTTTATTGGAGTTTGCTAAACATGTTTAAAAATGCAGGTAAGATTCTGGTGCTGTGTGGAGCCATGGCCTCACCCTGTATGATGGGCCCAATACAAAGAGATGATAATTGGCCTTAAAGATTGGCTACATAGCTGGTGTCACTCTAGGGGGAATCCAATATGTGTCATGTTGAGACAAGTTGATTGACAGCGCAGCTTGCTTCACCAAGGGTGGCTGAATTTTTTTGATCCACAGATTCCACGTACTGCCCATAGTATTTGTAGCAACATAGTATCTTTTTTGTCAAAGTATGCTTTCTTGACATTCCAGAATAATAAAAAAGCTGGAAAAAATCCTATTATGGACCACATCAAGGTTGTTCTGCTCAGTGCCCAAAGTCTTAAAAATAAAGAGCCACATCACAAGGCTCTCCTGTAACTTGAACACATCCATATCTGTGTTGTAACAGAAAAATTGTTTATATGTCAAAACACTACTGCCTTTTTATTTGGGATTCAGCACAAGTCATCATTCAAACCTTCTGGAAACTGCAGGAGAGTATCAATACTTCTCTATCTCTAGACAGATTCCCCCAGCCTACAACAGACCTTATTAAATTTCATATCAACTTAAACAAGACAAAATTATCAATAAATATCCAATTTTTTTTTTAGTTTCTCCAAGTCTTTTGGGTTTCTAATACTGTGACGGGAATGGACCCTATTCCTAAGTCAAAGTACGATTAAAGTTAAAAAAATTAGTATTACTTCACTCTTTGATGTCAACCAGAAGTGCTCCTCACAGCACCCACAATATGCCCAGTAATGACTCCTTCTACAACACATAAGGGGTTACATGTATTGGTAACATATCTAAATACAACTGTAGATTATTTTTATAAGACCTGTTGCTCCTACTACTATTGGAACAGTCTGGGTATCTTTTTTTCTACATTGCTCTCATTCCTGCCTGCAAATCTTGATGTTTTATGACTTTGTGTCCCTCTGTATGCAGGACACTGTAGTCATTGGCTGTAGTGATTTCAATGATCAATGCTACTTTTGCCTTCTTTTCATGGCCTACTATATCTGGTTTTCTCACATCTGTCTTTTGAACTGTTGGTAATGGGTGATCCCATGTGATGTAGACTTCATCATTTTATGGTGCTTTGTGGCTCATGTTTCCAGTGTTTTTCAGCCACTTCAGTACCATAATGTTTGCACAATCCCCAGTGCAACAGTCTTGCCACATTATTATGCCTTTCAGTAGACAATCCTTCTGCCATTAGTATGTCACAACCAGCAACAAGGTGTGCGACTATTTGCAATTCTGTTTTACAAAACCTACATTTGTCTGTTTCTCCCACATGTTCAATGGACTTTGTAAAACAATGTGTACGTAGCCCATTAGCTTATGCTGCCAATATTAACCTTTCAGCTTTTGGTTTGAATTTGCCTCTCCTTTACCATTCCTGCATTTGATCCTGATCAATATGAGGTTCTTCCAGGAGTTTTCTATACTTGCAACTATATTTATGCATTTTCCACATTTCTTGGCTTCTCATCTGATCCTTCACAGTATTTATTTTGTTTTTTGACACATTCACTTGCTGCCTGATTTTTATCTACTTCTGCTGTGATTTCCATTCCCGCTTGACACCGATATGCTTCTGCTAAACTAAGCAGGGAAGTCTTCTTAGATTTATTCTCCTCATGTTTCAAAACTTTCACTATGTTTGGGTCTTGAAGAAGAAAAATCACCAACGTGTACCAAGTGTCCAAACTGGAAATCCAGTCCTATATGTAGAAGAATACTAGCAGGACAGCCACGGCAGTAAAATTCACTTTTAATAAAAACATAAACCATAAAAACAAATAAAGACACGCGCTTTCGTGTATGCAATATGCTTCTTCAGGTCTTCTAAAAAACTGAAATGCATCAACATTTAAATACAAATCAGTAACATTTAAATACAAATCAGTCAACAAACTATGCAACTTAATTGAACCATCAGGTAGCAATCTATACAAAAGACACATTTTACTATGCCTAAGGCTTCATTAATCTGCGTCCTTTTAAAGCAGACTTGATGCTAACATTACTGTTAACTCCTGGATACCTATGTGCTTGTAATCTCAAAATCCACCTTAATTCTATTCATTTTAGGTGGTTATTACTATCACCCCCCCCCCCTGCACTTATATGGACAGGTTGTAGAACTCTAAAAGAAAAATTGTGTTCTGGACATGCAACAATGTGCTTGGCTAAAGCATTTTTCACATTTTTATTCCGTATCTCATAAAGATGTTTGCTAATATGCTCCCTTAATTTCTGTGTGGTCTTACCTATGTAGAAACAAATACAAAAATCAAATGTTGCTAAATAAATTAAATTGATGGTATTGCAGTCTGCATAGAATCATGGTTTAAAAACAAAGAGTGTATTAGGACAATCAAACACTTGATTTTTACTTATAACTTTGCAGAAACTGTATAATCTTGGTATGCAGTGATTTTTATAAATCATTTGATGAGCATGAAGCAATCCTTCTTGTCTTCCTATCTAATCTCTCCAACAACTCTTGGGGCCAGTCAAGCATCCCAAAACTGTAAGTTAGAACAGGAAGAACAAACTGGTTTATAGCTTGGATTTTGTTCCTAGATGTCAACGCTGTTTTCAGAATTAATTAAGTCTTCTAAAATATTCCTTACTAAGCTTTATTCACATTTGCTCATGTTTTGTTGTTGATCCTTCACCAGTTCCCAAATATTTATACCCTTCATCTTGCTCAAGTTCTTTTATATCACATTCGTGTCCCAAAATGATATTTTCTTGGTGCTGCAACTTTCCTGATTTAAAGGTTGCTTTTGACACATTTATCAAGACCAAATGTCATTCTTATATCAACTGAAAAAGTTTTGACTACTTGCAGTTGTGTTTTCAGTTCCACATCTGATGAGGAATATCCTACTATAAGCAACCTTCAATTTCCCAGGAGGACCATGAATTCTAAATGTTTTACTGAATTACCCAAAAATAAAAATAACTTTTTGATGTGTGATTTAAATTATCCATTTATTAACTAACATAAAAGGCAGGGTACACCCACGGATTCCCAGACTTAATGAATGTTAATTCCCTTGTAAAAAATAGTTAACCATTCCACTAAGGTTAAAATCTTCTTGAATTCATTTTCAATACCACCACACCTAATTTTCACTACTCCTGTGGTATCCTCATCTCTGGTCAAATCCATTTAAAAATCAATAATATTCTACTTTAGGGCATCTTAACCCATAATGATGGACAACTCAGAATTTAAGAACTTTAAAAAGGCAAACCAATTAAAACTATATGATTAGCTCTAAAAATTCATCTGCAAGATTTTTAGTCCAGTCCACATGTAGATTCAGTGTCAGTTATGCCAATGAATTTTACTCACATCTAACAAAGAGAATAAACCATCCAGTCCCAAGCATAATCTAAAATATTGGGGAACATAAAAATAAATTACCTTGGTGGAATTCCAGCATCAGTAAGGACAATAATATAAAAGTCTACTTAATTAGAGACTATTTAAAGGATCTGCAAAAATCTGAAAGTTACCATAAGGAAAATCAAACAGGAACACAATCAAAATTAGCATCTGAAGCCAACGGTAAGCAATTAAGAAATAATTCTCAGCAATGTTTGGAATTAATTCATAATGGTATTAACCACTCCAACCCTGAAAATATTGCTGATATACTTGTAGATAAATTTAGTACCAACTTCAAATCAGAAACAGTCATTGACGCTTCACAAATTTCCAAGTCTCTTCCTTCCCCCCAAGATTATTATGAAACACCCTCTAAAGCTAAAAATGCCACCTTTCTTGACCTAAACAATATACATGGTTGATTAATCAACAGTGTCAAACTTTCCCTCTCTCAATCTCTGTTCAGCTGTAGTATAGCCACAGGATATATTCCTCAGGAAAATGCTGTTTAATATGTCACTCCATAAAGGGGGCTCCGCCTCTGATCTCATCAAAATAATAAGCATAAGTTTGAAAGCCATGGAATGCATTACATCTGATTTCATAAGCTCTAATATAAACGTTTTTCTCAACTGCACCAGCATACTTGTTACCCCTCCCTAGTCAGATCTGACCATCTTGCTATGATTTTTCTCTATAAAAGCTTCTTTCATGGTCCTGATAGCTCCTTTATACTCAAGAATTATGCTAAGAACAATTATTAACAATTTACTGATCTTATTGACAATCATAAATGGTATAGATCCTCAACAAATCTTGTAAGTGAAGCTGATGTTTACTACTCTGAATTATACTCTGTCATGGATAAATGCATTGCGGCATCCATAACAATCTGGAATAAGCAAAAGCAAAATGGCAAGTTCAGAACTAAACCTATATGGTAGAACTAAAGCATCAATGGACTCTGTAATAAAAAGAAAACCTCCCGGCCATCATTTAAAGATGTCCACTTCATCATTATAAAACTGGATTTAAAACTGGTAAGCAATTCTCTCAGACTTACTATTATGAAATGTAAGGCCAACTATGAACTTATAATTGTAACACATTCAAAAGATAACCATAAGGCCTTCTTCAGCTACATTAGGAGGATTAGAAGTAACCTACTATTCTGTACTGAACTTATGTCAAATGGTCCCTCCTTCTTTGACCCCAAGGATATTGCTAATATTTTTGCAGAAAAATTATCTTCCAGCTTCACAATGCCCACCTATGCCCTGTCCTTTTGACACTAGAATGCTTGTCTGGATCTGACCAATGCCTTTGACACTATCCACATTCTAAATGTACTCCTCCAAAATTAAAAGCACTATTTCCATGTATCCTGATAGTATTCCTGGATGTCTACCGAGAAGTCTAAAGTCCCACTTAGAAAACCCTCTCCATCTACTCTTCATTTTGAGTCTGTCCAGTGGTTATGTCACCAAGAAATGGAGAATGGCAATATGGTGCTCTTGCGTAAAAGTGGTATCTCTACTGACCCTGGGAAATACAGGCCTATTAGCCTCATTAGTACTATTTGCAAGGCTTTGGAAAGTGTTATAGCTGAATTAATAAACAATGATATAGGTGACTTTACATCTCTCGATACACATCAGTTGGCTTTGTAAAAGGCAGATTGTGCCTGCTCAACCTGGTTGAGCTCTTTGAAAGGGTTACTGAGGCCATAGATAAGGGGAATACAGTCCACACTACTTATCTGGGCCTTGCCATGGCCTTTGACACTATCTCCCATGATGGGATTACTGACAAACTCTCCCAATTCAGCATTTACCCATACATAGATTGCTGGATTGGTAATTGGCTGATTGGCAGAACCCATACTAGTAAGGTTGGGGGTATTTGCTCTAGACAGAAAATGTCACCAGTGGTGACTCAGAAGGCTGTGTTCTGGGTTCCCCCCTTCTTGGTATATATTTCTGTGACATGAAATCTGATATAAAGGGACTTTGGCTAACCAAGTTTGCTGATGATAGCAAATGGGTGGAAATTATCAAATATCATTCTGATACTCAAATTCTCCAGCAAGGGCTGAAACAAACAAATCCTTGGTTTATTATTCATGGGCTTACCACTAACACCAAGAAATGCAGTCTAACATCCTTTGGTAAATCTATCATCACTACCACTGACCATACAGACTTGGGTACATATATTGATAGCAGACTTTCCTTTGACCATCATGTCTCTGTGGTGGATAGAAAATCCTTCTGCCTAGCACAATTTACCTTCAAGGTCCACAGAAGTTACAGTCCCATTCTATTCATCCCTTATTAGACCCATCCTTGAATATAGTACACTGTTAGGCATACACCTCAAAAAGCACCTAAACCAGCTCTGGAGACCTCAACATTTCTTCACCAAAAGGATCTCAGGTCTCAGGACACTTAGTCACTCTGACAAACTAAAAACTCTGTTGTTGTACCTAGTGTCATACAGACTCTTGGGGTGATATTTGCATAGCCTTCCATGCTATGAGTTACCCAGCATTCTTTGAACTCCTTAACCTAAACAGAACAAATGGTAAAGCAAACAACCATTCTAAAGACCTAAAGCTACACTATCATATCAGCAAGACTAGATGGGAAACCAGTACCTAGACCATCTCATCTATTTCTTGAATATGCTGTCCTTACATATCAAACAGAGTACTTCCCTAGCAACCTTTAAAAGCAGTTTGGATGATCTTGTGGGTGACCGCAAATTTTCACCAGGAATATGTGGAGAAAGTGTACTTAATGGAGGGGACAGCTAATTTCTCACCAGTACTAGTGATGTGGCTGAGCCTCTTTGATGATCTTCTTTGTCTGTAAGCTTAGTAAGAACCTATGAACCTATAACAAATCTTACTGCACTACACCTACCACAATATGATTTTGCAAAGAAAAATCATGTCTACTTAATTTGGAAAACTTCAATGAAAAATAAGTAAAGCTCCGGATAACAGCCATACAATTTTTACAGCACACTTGGATCTGGCCAAGGCCGTTGACACTATTCATCATGCTGAAATTGTAAGTAAACTTAAAGACCTAAATGCATATCTTTATGTTGCATAGCAAACTGTCTGACAGATGGAATGCATGTACTTAAAGTAACAGGTGTCACCTCAGAGGGCAAAAAGGTGACTAGTGGCATTCCTCAGGACTCAGTACGGGACCCTCTGTTAAGAATTAACTTCAAGGATTTCAAAACCACTATCCCAGACATATGACTAACTAAATTTTCCGATGATGGCTAGCTGGGTGTTGTCATTCAAAAAGCATCTCATGCAATGTAACTACAGCAGGAGCTGAACTATACAAAACAATAGGGTGTATTTGAAACAGTTCAAATTAAATAGAAAGTGTAGTGTTGTCACCTTAGGTAACTAAATCTTGACATGAGCTTATAGCATAGAGAGCATCTCACCCCAGATCAATACAGTTCTCAGTGAAATAAAATAAAAAATGCTGCCAAGCAGTCACAAAACCTTTATTTTCATAACAGTTGAAAATGTAACCACTTTGGTTTGTAAATTATAGAATTTCATCAGAATAAATGAAAGAATACAGAAAAAAAAAAACATTTTGTAATCGGAATGTTAACCCAATTACTTTTTCAAACAAATTCCACTATTAATAAAATTAAGTAACTATGTAATACTTGCACACAAAATCTTCCCAGACGAACTTAAAGATACAGTATTTATTTTCAAGACATTTAAATAACATCCTAAAAAAACCCTGAAATACATTTTATATTCACACCTTCTCTGACCTTAAAACTAATACACTATTAACAGAAACTTTATCATTAATGAGTGTTAGGTGGCATTTAATTTAATCTGCCATAACAATTCTCTTTTTTCTAAATAAAACTCCCAATCACCACCCCTAACATTGAGTGAAACCTTTTCTAACACAAAAAAAATATATATTTTTAAAAATCTTTACACCCTATATTAGGTTTATAAAGCATTCCTCTCATCCTTTTTTTTATGGCGTATACATGTTCGTAAATTCTTTGTCTTGATGCCCTCTCCGTCTTTCCAACATGAAATGCTTCACAGGTCTTACATTGTGCCAAGTAAACCATCCCTACGATGCTACATGTAAATTGACCATTCCCACTTAAAAATCTGGGATAAGAGGAGAATGTAATATTACTACCTTCATAAATAAAATGGTGTTGTGCACAAGCCCCACATTTAAATATCCTTGTTATACACCACTATAGGGATTGTTTCTTCCTAATATATCTTTCAAATTTCTACACATTTTACAAACTCAGGTTCCTCCCCTAGCTTGTTAGCTAACTCAAAACAACCAAAAACAGCTCTTCAATTCTTGTTGATAATACTCTTTAGCTGTCCATCAGCATTACCATAGGACAGCACCATAGCCGCTCATAAATCAGATCAATTTTCCTTTTTTGTTACCAATAACAAAACCACTGTCACTCAAAATAGGGCAAAAGTATCCTTGTCTTTCATTCTCAACCTGCTTTATCATTTTGTCAATAAGGCTTACTCGATATGCCTAATCAATAAGCATTTCTTTCAACTTCTTCGCCCCTATCAAAAAAATTCAAATCATCAGACACACTTTTCTCATTTCTATATGAGACTGAGTATGTTGCATCTACTGTTTTCACCTCTGTCATTATACATCCACCATGCCTGACTGTCTCTGGTCTGCTCTCATGCTGCCTGTCCATCTCTTGGCTGGTTGTTCTTATATCCTCTTGCATTCTTCCTGTCTCTCAGAAATCTTCTTTACCAAATCATCTTTTACTTTCCTGCACATGTGACCAAGCCAGCATAGGTTGCTCTCCTTGACTTTCTGTTTAATTGGAGCTACTTTGGCTTCTGCTCTGATACCCTCATTCTTCATCTGTCTCACAGTATGTATCCTTCTGCCTGTCTCAGGTGCTTCATTGCCACATATATTCCTCAGTAGTTCTGTCTTTACTGCCTAAGTTTATGTGCCATACTGGTTGCATTGTTATTTTGTATACCTTACTTTTCGGCTTTTTGGCATTCTTCTATCACATAATATGAATGACACTTTGAATAAGTTCACTGAAGGACCTCTGATTCTAGCCTTGACCTACTTATTCACACTTCCCTTCTCTGCAAGCACGCCTCTTAGATAAATGAAGCTATTAACCTCTTCACTAGTTTTCCTTCTGTCTCAGTTTTCAGCTTCTTTTGAGTTCCTCATTTGCTTCTATAACCACTGTCTTGAATTTACTCACTTTCATCTTATGTACCTTCAGTTTTGCATTCCAGTCCCCTATGTTTTGTTGAGGCCCCTATTCAGAGTTTGCTTGTAATGCCACACCTTCTGCTTACAGCAGTTTTGTTGATCCATCCCATCTATGTTTGCTCATGTCGTCTATCACCCGTATGAACCAGAGGGAGCTCAGAACTGAACTCTGATGCACACCCACTGGCAATCTCTCTCTCTCTGAATACTATTCATGCTTGTGCCATCAGGTCCTTGTATATCGGCTGCCTAATTCTATCAATGTTTCTGGGACTTCAAACTATTGCAGAACTGCCCAAATAAGCTTTCTTGGGACCTTTTAATATGCTTTCTTCAACTCTTGAAATGCCCATTTGGATTCTTTCCTCAAATCCAGCTTCTTCTCCACTAACTGTCAAACTGTAATCATTGGGTTGTTTGCAATGAATCCTGATCTGAATGGAAAATGCTCATCTCCTGTGTTACTTTCTACTACTCTGCATATTTGTTTATCAGTCAACCTTTCCGGTACTTTCATGCAGTTTGACAGGAGTTTGATACCTCTGTACTGTACTGTGCACAGTTGTGAATGTTCCCCTTTGTTCTTGCATACTGACACCAGAATGCTTGTTCCCCAGTCAACTGTGATGCATTTTTCTCTTCATACTAGTATCAACACAGTCTTGAGCCATTTCTCTCCTAATGTACCATGTTAAAGTTATTATGAAAACCTTAGCAAATGTCATTTCATTTTCTGAGAGAATTCACCTCTGACAACTGTTATGTTGAATTCTAATAACAAAACAATTCTGCAGCACTTCATTCAACTTTACTCTGGACTTGTATTTCCCTGGACATTGATGTATCTTTTCTGTGAACCAGGTTGCATATTCTTGTATCACTGATGTAAATGACCTACAATCCACGGCTTTGTCTGAAAATAAGAGACCGGTATTGCATCTATCTCATTAATTACTTTACTGAATGATTTCTGTGGGTGAACTAAATTTTCAGTATTCTGTAGGTAGAGGCATCCATTATTCTAAGTAACATCAGCACCTTTCATGATAAAAACTACTCAGTGCATTCAGTGAAGACTGGACAGGATTCGTTATTTAAATTTTTCTGGTCTTACTAATTGAGCCATTTTGCCTTCCTGGTAGTTTCCTCAGCACTTACTGAGCTTCTGTCAGTCTTAACACACAATTCTTTGTCTATTACCACAATTTACTATCTATAGTTCTAAAAAAATCTCCTTCCACCTTTAAAGTTATCAACAAGATAAATAGAGGACTAAATCTGTGCTGTTAACAAACTGCTTTTTGTGCCCAGGTTACTGGGTTTGATTCCTACCACCTTTGTTTACCTGCTGAGTGACTCAGCAAGTCACTTAAACAGAGTGCTTCCCTGGATGTCCTTGAAAAGGGACAAGTTGGTGTGGTGGGCTTACCTTGTCGACAAACAGGAGAAGTAAAAACAAAAATCTTCCATTACTATACTGCTGGCTGTCTCTGTCTTATCACAATCTCATTATTTATTTTTTCTCTACAACTTATTCCACTTGCTAACTTAACCAACAACATTTTTTTTCTTATCTCAGCAATTGTTCCTAACATTCTTACATATATACCTGTACTCTCCACAGTTTAAAATATATTATTTAATAATTAATACATGTTTATTGCATGTTTACTCCCCACTAATATATTGCACATTGCATAATATTACACTACTAGTGTTAATGTATGCTTTGTGCATATCCATAACATGCTTTTTTATCATGTATGTCTATTCTCAGTATTTATGCCTATATATCATGCCATATCTGTATTTTCATGTTGTTGGTTAGATTTTCTATTTTAAACATCATTCATCCATACTGCATCTGTCCACATATATGGATTTTTATAAAGTTTTATTTCTTAATTTTGTAATTGTTCTATTATATATTTGTGAATATTTACAAACGTAATTTTTAAATGTATATTCTTTCTTCTGTTTTTCTCTGAATCTATGTTTTATATTCCATGTCTCCTCTGAAAATGGGCGCTGCCCAGTAAGGCCAACTCAGTCAACAAAACATAAATAAATATTTAATGAAATAGAAGTATGACCATATGACCTTCTTTGCCCCAAAGTTGTTATATTTTGTATTTATTTTTTTACCATTGTAAGCCAAAATGTCAGACCTCCATGACACTCAACTGACATATTTATTTTCTTAGTTTTAAGAGAAAACTTTTATTAGACATCTTTCCACAAACTTATACAACTGTTGCATTCCTCATGCTTTGTTCACATATTTCTATTTTACCAGTGTCTAGTCTCTTTATTCCTAAATACCTGAATTTAAGTATCTAACCAGTACATCCAGACTCAGCCAAATACTCGTGTTACAATATTCCTACAAAAGTTCTAAATTAAAACTTTTCTAAAATCTCTCTTTCTGAATTTGATATCCTGCTCCATTTATAGACTCTATCCTGAATCCACTACTTTGCCCTTAAAAATTACAATTTTATATCCATTTCTCATGCATGATGCACATTAACTTTTGATAATTCTTTATCACAACTGTTTTTTTCTATGTTTTGTGTTCCGTAATTAATATAACGTTTTTTAGAAACTATTGAAATAAACTAATTTCACAAACTTGTCCATAGAACAGAAAATGAACAATGCACATGTAACCTGCAAACATGTTTACATTTATTTATTTTTATTTATTTATCATTTGTTGACTGGGAAAGTCCGACTAGGTTCCACAGATCCTGTTTTCAGCGGAGACCCGGGGAGAAATGCTCCAGATGCATGTCTTTGGAATGTGGGAGGAAACCGGAGTACCCGGAGGAAACCCACGTGAACACAGGGAGAACATGCAAACTCCACACAGAAGGCACCCCAGCCGAGAATCGAACCGGAGAACCTCTTGCTGTGAGGCGACAACGTTAACCGCTGCACCACTGTGCCGCCTAAATGCCCCATATATATATACTGCTAAAAACCTTTCCCTTTGACACCTCCACATTCCAGTCCCTATTTCCTTCTTTACCACTTCCATTTAGAGTATTCAATGTTTCCATTTTTTTATTCTTTCCCCTAATACTTCTATTATCCAATTTCACAGCTTTCCACTCCTATCATGCAAAGTTCCTGTAATCACGGCTGCACAGGTAAAAACCTCACTCTCCAAAGCCAAGAACACAGTATCCAAGGGACCTGACAACATCCCAGGCTGCGTTCTACATGAACTACAGAATGAACTGGCACCCCACCTAAGTACCATGTTCAGTCATAGCCTCACCTCAGGCTTTGTGTCCACTGCATGGCACACCACAACGGTTATCCCACTCCACAAAGGGGGAGCCACGACAGACCCCGGGAACTACCATCCCATTAGCCTGATGAGCCTGGTCTGCAAGGCCATGGAATGTATCATCATGGAACTCATAAACAAAGACATTGGAGATCTCCAAACTCTGGACCCCACACAGTTTGGGTTTGTAAAAGGCAGAGCATGTCTCCTAAACCTGATAGACTTCTTTGAAGTAGTCACAAAAGCCATAGATGAGGGTAAGGTGTTTCACACAGCCTATCTAGATCTCGCCAAGGGGTTCGACACCATCCCCCACTCTGGAATTATAGATAAACTCACTAAACTAGGTATAAATCCCTATGTCACAAGGTGGGTTGCCAACTGGCTTACTGACAGAACCCAAACTGTGAAAGTAGCAGACTCCAAATCAGACTTCAGACCAGTGACAAGTGGAGTATCACAAGGTTCAGTCCTGGGTCCTCTCCTGTTTGGTATCTACTTCTCTGAAGTATAGGTTAACACAAAAGTTCCTTGGCTAACTAAGTTCACAGATGACCACAAACTAGGAGCCATAATCAAAAGTCCTAATGATGTGGACATCCTACAAATGGGCCTCACTGAGACAGATGCCTGGTGTCAAATCCATGGCCTCAAGCTCAGTGCCAAAAAGTGCATTGTCATCCCCTTTGGTAAAAATGTTGTACCCATGAACTACCACATAGGCAGCAATCTACTTAACACCGAAAGTGTGATAAGAGACCTTGGGACACAGGTGGACAGTAGTCTCTCCTTTGGTAATCACATCACCACAGGGATGTGGAAATCCTTCTATGTGGCACACCTCATCACAAAAGGCTTCTCATCCAGGAAAAAAAGAGGTTATTGTTCCCCTCTACTCATCACTCATTAGACCCATTATAGAGTACAATGCCCCTTTTGGTATGTACCTCACAAGACATCTACAACAACTGGAAAGGCTGCAGAAATACCTCACAAAGAAGATTACTGGCCTCAAACAGATGCCCTATGCAGACCATCTCAAAAAAATCCAGCTTTACTCAGTCGCATATCGCCTAGTCATAGGAAATCTCTGCCTTACATACAAAGCTATGTCAAACCCAGAGCTGTTGGACGTGCTCCACTTAAAGAAATCCCAATCCCTCCGAGCTACATGCTCTAGAGACCTAAACCTTGTCACCACAATAAACAGAACATGCTGGAGGGATAGATTCCTGTCCCAGAGACTTCACATATTCTGGAACAGACTACCTATCTATGTCAAACAGAGCTCCTCATTAGCACTCTTCAAGAAAAATCTTGATGATTGGATGGGAGATAGGAAATTCACCCCGGGGATCACTTCTGTGGCTCTGCTTGACAGGGGCACAGGAAAATAATTTTCTTGGGTGGCAAAAGCCAGGGTACCTTTTTGGCCAGGCTTATATAGGCCCTAGGGCCAATAGCCTAGTACCTACCTATGAACCTATCCATTATCTGCACTCACTGCTCTGTTTCCCCCATGTTCTAGAACCACACTATCGGTTTCTTTATATAGCTTCTTTTGCTATTCATTGGACGTACTGGCTTCTCTTTCTCTGCTATTTCTGTCACTAGTTGTCTAATCCCTTTTAAATATGTCACTTTTCTGTTCTTCCACCTCTGTGTAATTGCCTTCTTCCCACTATCATTATCATCCCTAACAGCTCCAAATTCTTCCAGGGTATCCATGTTGCCAATTTAATAAGGACAGTTGTTCAGTCATTACCCATTTATTGTCAAAGAGTGTATTTGTCACCCCCTGCCACTCGGTCTTGAATGAATGTAATTGTCTCAAAAGACAAGCCTCCACAGCCCAATGTGATCACCTTCACATTGCTAATGATTACCATATGATTATGGATAAAATCTAGTTTGTGTACAAGTATATCTATACAGATACTTCCATGCAAAAATTCTGAACTTTCTTGATTTCATTGCATATCTTAGTAGTTGCACTATACTATCCTAGTCCTACTTACTTATTTCCACCCCTAACATTTCCACCCATTTTCACTCTTGCGCATCTTCTTAGACTCACTAAGCATTTGTAACTTAGAGATGTTAGAATTTATACCCTTTAAATCTCCACTCTTATTCACTCCAGTACTGGAATCATCTCTGATGGGGCTTCCCCTTCACTTCTCCTATTTAATCTTAGATATGCTTACCTCACTACTTAAGATTTACATTCTACAACTTGTTGTAACTGGAATTCTTTACTAGCTTCATTGCATGTTTTACATCTTTTCCCTCTCGATGGTTGCCCCCAAAATTTCAATTTTGTCCCTTTTATTCACCACCTCCATAATGTGTTTTGTCTTACCTTGTCCTCCTTCCAGCTATGGCTATCAGCTCATCTTTCCACCATTTTACAGCTTCATCTTCAAATATTTCTCTTCCACTTTTTTTCAATTGATTTAACAATCCAGTTCCCTACCTCTCCTTATTGCCCCCAAGCCATCAAAGTGCCCTTTTCTCCACGTCTTTGCCAATCTAAACTTCTTTGCCACAGCATCCTCTTTCAATCTGCTTCATACACTGGCTGGGCACATCAGAGTATCATAGCCCAGATGCAAGCCACCAAGTATGCTCTTGCATCTTGTACTGCAAGGCCACCCTTATTCTTTGGCATTGTCACAAATTCCCATGCAAACTGTAGTCTTTCATTACCCTATAAATCTCTTGCCATTTCTTGCTTAATTTTTTCAACAATATATTTTATAAGTTTGTATTCTCTTAGTTTATGTATTCTCTGTGGGGTTATTTTGCTTGTCTTATCTAATGACTGTAGATTCATAGATTATGTATTCTCTGCAATTAGTGGGGCTCAACCCCTGGGCCTCTGCTGAAAATGGGTTACCCACCCAGTCAGACTATCCCAGTAAAGAAACATAAAATAAATAAATAAATAACTATTTTTGGTGGGAGTCACTCAAAAACCTGCTCAGGATATAATACTGGAGGCAACACAAATAACTGCAGTATCTGGACCTGCTGATGCACATCTAGTGAAACGTCACGCTACTTGCTCATGATCTCTCTCACCATCTACAATGCTTCCTCACACACCCCTAGTAGGGTACTTTGCATGGTGTCCCTTAACTAAATCCTCAAGTATTTCACCTCCTTCTGGTTACAATATATGTACACATGAATACATGGGAGGTGCAGCGGTTAACGTTGTCACCTCACAACAAGAGGTTCTCTAGTTCGCTTCCTGGCTGGGGTGCCTTCTGTGTGGAGTTTGCATGTTCTCCCTGCATTCACATGGGTTTCCTCCAGGTACTCCGGTTTCCTTCCATAATCCAAAAACATGCGTCTGGAGCATTTCTCCCCCTGACTGCCACTGAAAATAGACTCTGTCCTAGTCAGACTTTCCTGGTCAACAAAATGATAGATAAATAAAATTTACCCTCAGATTGTCCCAGTACTTCTTCCTCTGGAACATAATTGATAATATTTGTGTTTTGTTTTGATTAATTTTGTAACCAGTCTTCCTTCTAAAGGTTTCTACCAACTTCTAAAACTTTCCCAAATCCTCTTGTGGCTGCATCAGAATCAGCAGAACATCATCTCCCCCCATCATACCCCTTATTCCTAAATTATGCATCAGCATCACAAGTGGTTCAATGTACACAGTGAATAATAATGGGGGCACAGGGCAACCTTGTCTTGTTCCTCTCAACTCTATGTTATCTGACAACCTATCTCTTATTTTACTCCTCGCTGTTATTTATCTATACAGACCTTTTAGCACATGCATTATATTTTCAGGAAATCCTCATCTCTCCATCATTTGAAACAAGCACTCCTGATCCACTCTATTGAATGCTTTTTCAGCATCTAATGACAGCATCACCAGCCTCCTATTGTACTCTTAATATCCTGTATTATTTTAGGGTGCAGATAACATTACCAGCTGTCCACCACCATCCCCACAAACCCACCCTGAGCACTTTAACTCTAGCAGCAGTAAAGCCATCTTGTTTGTTAAAGGGTCTTTCCCCTCCTTCAGTAACACTGTCACTATTGCTTCTTTCCAAGACTCTGTGTGTGTGGGGGGTCCCATCCAGGATCCCATTAAATAACCTCAGTCAAATCTCATTCACCTTGTCTTTATCCAAATTCCACATTTCCAGAGGGATACCATCACTTCCTGGCTATTCTCCTTTGCTGCTCTATTTTGTACCTTTTTCATTTCTTCCCTGGTATCAGGCCTATTAACTGTTCTATGCCTTCCCCAGAAGTACTGGGTAAGTTAAGCTTTCTCCCTCAGTTTTCCTCTTCATCACATGGATTTCTGTCCTTTCATTCCGCTGCATATAGCTTCCTATAATAATCTCTAAAATCATAGGTTCATAGATTAGTACTAAGCTAACTGCCCATGTGCACCATTTTAAGCTTAGCCAATTATCCCTTGGGAGAGCCAAACCCTGCACCTTGTGTTTGTAAGGCAAACACCTTAACCATTAGGCCAGAAACCCTCTAATATTTCTCCTGGCTTCCCGACCATTGTTTGTGGTATATTACTTTATATACCTCTCTGTCCACTTGTTCTTGCCTCAGTCTCATGGCCAATACCAATGCTGCTTTCGGTGTGTTACAAAAATAAAAGTTTTCGACTTTAGCCTTCTGGAATAATATCCTATTGTCTAACTCTGCAGGCAACAATCCCTTCAGCTCCCTCTGTCTCTCAATACTCTAATAATTTCTTAGTCCCTCTCTCAACTGAAGTTATCTCAGCTCCTCAAACCACAGCATTCTCTTCATTTTTCTCTCTCTTGTGATCTTGAGTACCCCTCCACCTCCATCCTTATCCTTTGTTGCACATCATCCCAAGTTTCTCCATCCCAACATTGCCTTTCCCCAAGCAACTCTCGTATCTTTGCCTGTAACCATTGCTTATCACTCTGAATCTCTAGGAGGTATTCTGGAAATCTCCAATACCCCCACAGCCATTCTTGCTGGATGAGCTGTATCTCTACCACCAGTAAAGCATGATGCAATAACCAGATTAGACTTAATTTGATCCCCCCAACTCTAACTAACTCTTCCTTATTAATATATAGACATCTAGACCATTCCCAATGTCTTGCTGAAAAATATGTATAACCACCTCCTTTTCTACTCCCATTTTTTCTGACTGCACATCTACCATCCCTATACCCTAGGTTAGTTCCTCTAGAAAATTTTCTTCCTGTGTTACTCTCTTCGATCTTGGGCCACCACTGACATAGCTGTTCTTAGTTACTATAGTCCAGTCACCTGATATTATGAATTGTAAGTGGAGTCACCTATACTGAGCCAGAAGATATAGCAAACCTACTGGCTGACAAATTCTGTTTCAACTTTACCCCTTTCTCCTCAACCTGCCCTCAAGAAATGCCATCATATATAACTCTCCC
This sequence comes from Protopterus annectens, assembly GCF_019279795.1. Lineage (NCBI taxonomy): Eukaryota > Metazoa > Chordata > Ceratodontiformes > Protopteridae > Protopterus > Protopterus annectens. The sequence continues at coordinate 1,217,849,642 of NC_056733.1, read as the reverse complement.
TGCTATCACTAGGGAACAGGTCCTTAATGCTCTCCCTAAGACCAAGAACACTGCATCAATGGACCCAGACAGTATCCCAGGATGCCTTCTAAATAGCATGAAACGTGACACCTCAGGACCTCTGGAATTGCTATTAAACTGTAACCTCCAAACAGGCTTCATACCACATGAATGGAGAACAGCAACAGTCATCCCTTTGCACAAAGGTGGGCCATCTACAGACCCTAGAAATTACAGACCCATAACTCTCACTAGTCATTTATGTAAAACCATGGAAAGAATTATCATGGAAATGATCAATAATGATACAGTAAACCTCCAGACCACAGGACCCAACCCAGTTTGGGTTCATCAAGGGCAGGTCATGCCTAGTAAACCTGGCGGACTTCTTTGAGAAGGTCAGCAAAACAATGGATGAGGGCCAAATGGTTCACACTGCCTACCTTAACCCGGTCAAGGTATTTGACACAATACCTGACTGGGACATTGTTGATAAACTTAAGAGGTAAGGTACAAACCTGTATATCACCTGATGGATAGCCAACTGGCTCACAGACAGGACCCAGGAAGTTAGAACTGGGGAGTCCACCTCTACAAAGAGGCCAGTCACAAGTCGAATCCCTCAGGGATCGATCCTAGGACCAGTTCTTTTTGGCAGTTACTTCTCTGAAGTCAAGGCCAATGGCAGTGGTCTCTGGCTCACTAAATCTATAGATGATTGCAAATTAAGAACTGTCATTGAATCTGACACTGACACAAATGTTCTCCAGGAAGGGCTGACACAGACAAACAACTGGTGTCAGAGTCATGGGTTAAAACTAAATGCCATGAAATGGTTAAAAGTATTCTTCAGTAAGTCATCCACCCCTGGTAACTATCATATTGATAACACACCACTTAGAGTTGACCCAGTAGTCAGGGACTTGGGGACACACATAGACCATAATCTAGCCTTTGACCATCACATGTCTACAGTAATGAGGAAATCATTCTATGTTGCGCAACTTATAAACAAAGGTATGGCATCTAGGTCCAAGGAAGTCATAGTTCCACTGTATTCTGCATTCATCAGACCTATCATTGAGTACAATGTCCTCTTTGGTATGTACCTAACCAGGCATACCCAACAAATGGAATGTCCACAGAGGTTCCTCACTAAAAGAAACAGTGCGTAAGTAAAATGCCCTATGCAGACTGGCTCAAAGTCCTATCCCTGTATTCTGCCTCCTACAAACTTTTGAGGGGAGATGTATGCCTAGCATACAAGATATTGTCAGGCCCCACTTTGATGGACCTCCAGCATATCAGCAAAATACACAGCACCAGAATTACCCAGTCTAAAGACTTAAACCTTGCCTGTGATATAAATAGGACCTGCTGGAGAGACAGATATGTATCCCAGAGACTACCCCGTCTCTGAAACAGGCTCCCAATCCATGTGAAGCAGAGTTCCTCCCTAAACCAATTCAAGTGTAACTAGGACAATGGGATGGGGAACAGGAAATTCATCCTTGGCTTTGCACCTATGTCTCTAATGGACTCACACAGCCTGTAAATGGTTCATCTCCCAGTCCCCTGCTTGCAAATGTTTCATCTTCCAAGCCCCTCTCTATACTTATCAAGGGTACCAGAACTTGTCAGAGATTTGGCATGCATGGCTAGGCTTAAAAAGGCCCTTGTGGTCATTAGCCTAGTAAACACGTATGAACCTATGAACTCATACTCTCCTAAGAGGCCATGACCATAACTAATATCCCTCTAATTGTTCAACTCATTGTTTTGGCAGCAGATAATGCACTACTGATGTCACTTTCTGACCATGTGCCATCCATGAGCTACACATCCTCTTGAAACATCCAGTGTTTCCTCTATATGCATCCGCAAAGTTTTCTGTAGCAGCATTCACTCTTGTGTTTCTTATTCTCCCAGCAAGCTCTTTAAATCTCACTATGTTTAGTTTTTTCTTTTGTTCCCCATTTGGCAAATTTGTCTCTATTAATGCTACAAGGTCCTCCTCCTATATTCTGCACACAGGAGCCTCTCTCTCTTAGCTGGGTCATTCAGTCCATTCACATTCCATTCCACAACCCTAATCCTCTCTTCTTACATGTTGTTCACTGCTATCCCCTCTTCTTGTCTTTTGTCCAGACTGCCTAGCAGTCCTTACTACATCCACCCTCATCTTGTTCCTAAACACTTCGTTATTTTATCAGGCTTACATCCACCACCTCCCTTAAAACCATAACCATTGTTTTTGTGAATACTTTCTATCCCCCATCTTCCCAGATTTATCTCATGTTTAATTTTAAATATATACATATATACATTAACTCCCACAATTCAAGATGTCTTATCTCTCTCTCTGTCTCCTAGCAGTACCTACCTCTTCCCAACCATTACTATGGCTGCTGCTGTCAGCATTCAGGTGAATCCAGACATCCTCCCTCCTTCGACCACTCAGATTACCTCACTGCCCAAGGTCTCTCTCTCTCTCTTCTCAAGAGTTTTCCAGTTTTGCCTCCTGCTCATTGCCCATGTCTTTGTGAGCCTTTTCAATTTCTGCCTCCTGCTTCACTGTCCTTTTTACCCTCATGTTTCTTCACACTCACTTTATTTTGCCACTTCAAATCAACTAGTATGTAGCCAAGTATTACACATTCAAAGATGGAAGCACCTGTGCAACAGATTGTTACTTGACTGTGACCTCTGTGTTATATGATTGACAATAGCGTGCATTCTGTACAAACTCTACCTTGTCAAGTGGACTTTATTTTTTAACTTTACTTACTCCTCAGCGACACTCACTTATTGGACCTTAATAACACTTTATATAATAGTTATACTTTTGAACTCATTTTTACTACTACAAACAATTAGTATTTATCACTTTTATGCATTTTATGCAAAGGAACTGCTCTCCATTCACCATTATGTTTGTTTCCTTTTAACATTTTTCGTAGACACACTGCTTCACACTAACTCCCTCCATCCAGTACAGCTCTTTTGAATGTGTACCTTTAACTCCCAGTGGGTGTGGCTTGAGCCTTTAAAAAAATGATGTAATCACCATACAGTTCAAACATTCATATCTCGAGAACCGTAGGTGTTACTACAAAACTGTAAATGGCAAACTATTCAGGATAAATTCATATTTACATTAGTGGCATTCATTCAGCCTGATGCTTTAAACTGGATTTTGTAAGACAAAATAAATGCAGTGAATATTAATTCAGTAATGTATGAACAGCTTATGATATCTCAGTAACCATTCAAGCAAGACACACACTGCCAGTAGGATTTTCTTCATACAGTTGTGAGCTTTCATAGAAGGCTATGTAGTTCTGTCTGCATTATCTGAATGTTGAGATGTTTAGAAAAAAATGAAAATTATTATGATACAAATAGACATTATACAAATAATATTCAATATCTCTTTAGCTGCATTAGACAGAGGTAAAATATCAATACAGTTGTGTTTGCCATCATGCATGCTTTAAAGTGAAATCTTCTGATACCTTGTATGTAGGATGGTTTTAGAATTATTAATGCAAATATGAACAAGCGTTATTTGAAGCCTAGAGGTGTCAGTAGGAGTTAACTGCGGAAATGCCTAGAGGTACACTTGGCTGTAATGAGCTAATATGCGTTTATGCATCATTGACTTAAATAACATCCAATAACATGCATGTACTTCACTGTTTTACTTTAATATGCAAATTATTAACAGACCTTCATATCGCTCAACCCACCCTTGCCCAAAGAATGTTTACATTTTCTTACCCTTCTGATGTACGCTTTTACTCATGGTAGCAGGTATCAAATTAACAGGGTCTATATTAGTTCACCGAAATCGCATTGCAGCGAACACTTAATCATCAACCCTAATTCAGCAAAAATTATCTCAGTGATTCACTGAATTTATCGAGGGCAAGGAAATACTTGCTCTACAACACAATGGACCGACAGCTAAGCAAATCAAACCCACCCAAGTGGTGTGCTTCGCCCTCCACACCCCTTAACTATATATACCAACTCCAAGATCAGCTACAGTGGAGAAAAGGGCAAAGTTGTGCTGTAGGGCAAGTACTTCCTTGTCCTCAGTAAATTCAGTGAATCGCTGAAAAGAAGTTTGCTGCATGAAGGTCGATGATTAGGTGTTTGCTGCAATGCGATTTCGACTAACTAATATAGACCAAATTAACAATGCTCCCCCCACCACTCAGGTAAAACTCCACTTAAAGGATTTTATAACATTTCCTCAATAGACTTACATGCTATTTAAGTTTGACTACACATTTCACGATTATTATCACTCACCTGGATGATGGGTTAGGGTATTTTCCTTTTTGATCACTGACATCTGCCATTAAAAGCCGCATGTCTGATAAGTTCTCCCCATCTAATGTCATTACGTCTCATCCTTACCGCTGTCCAGCTGCTCTCGTCTTCTTTTTCTGCCTTCTTTATAATCTCTGCTTTCTCCTTCAATTTCTGCCTCCTTGTAAACATATGGAAGAAGTCTCTCACTTGTTAGTCACCCACATGCTTTTCCAACCTGACACCTCTTCCACTCATGTTGACCAAAGGACATCTATAGGCTTTTGCAGCACATTCAGGGCTTCACCTGAATTCTTGTACATCTTGGTGTCCCAGCAGAAGCAGATAGCACGTAGGATACATCATTATCCATTGTATCCCTTTCTGCCTGCAAGCCTTTATTACTGGGATAAAGGCATTCCTTTTTTGTCTTGTCCCCCAAGAAAAGTCCAGTCCAAGGAACAGTGTAGTATCTCCTATTTTCAACACACACTTGGGTTTCCACAGTTCACCCAACACATTCTCATGGGGAAGCAGCAAACAATATGCCTGGGGCAACTGTTATGTTCCATTGTTAGATTCCAAAGAGTTCGGTGTACACTCTACAGTTTCACTTCCCCTTCCTTTCAGCCAGTCCATTAAAGCAGCAGATCTTGCAGAAATTTTACAGTCATTTCTCTCCAATTGCTCTGGTACTCCAACCAGCCACATATTATTCCTTCTAGCTCCATCTTAATTTTCCATTTGCCTTTCCTTCACATAGTTTAGTCTGGCATTAGCCACTTCAGCCCTTGCTTTCAGCTCTGTTTCTCTCAACTAACTGCTGTATAGCCCCTGCACATTCATTTAGGGATTGGTCATCTTCATCCCAATTTTGCTGCTGAGTAATGATATTTTTTTATTAGAGTTTCCTTTATTTCTTGTATATCCTCCCACATCATTACCTCATGATCATATGGTAAGTCATGCTTTAGTGGAGGAAGATGTTTTTTTTTAACTTTCTCTTTGCTTTCAGATATCCTTTTGACATTCACTACAGTTGATATGACCTTTCTACTTGCTGTTAATTTCAGTCTATTGAGAGCTTGCAATTATTATATTTTCCTTCCAGTCAGGGAGAGGGAACTGACTGCCCTGTTGTTTTGATATTATCATTCCACATCACCATAATGGAAAGTACTTCTTCTTTTTAGGAGCATTTAGTTTAACTGTTACACTTTTTCTTTTTTCCATTCACTGGAGATAAGCATCAGTTGTCAGTATTGATGGTTCATAGGTAAGTACTAGGGTAGCTGTAACCACACCAGAAATGTGGAAGAAACAGCAAAAGTCCAGATAAAACTCCACAGATTTATTACAGACAGTTAAGTGCTTTCGCCCCCAAATGGGACTTCTTCAGAGCTGCCATTAATTAAAACACAGACCTTTTAAATAGATCTCAGACTAATCATTTGACATCCAATAAACCAATCTGTTTGGTAAAACAATAAAACCGTTAAGATTGTGTATATAGAACCTAGTGCTTAAACTAAAACACAAGTACGTAAAACAGTATAAAAACAGATGTGTATGACCCTGAAAAATGTACCCACATTTCTGGTGTGGTTATTAGCTAGACTCTTGTTTGTTTGATTTTGATCACTATGCTAGCTGTACTTGTGGATCAAGCCAGTCTCCCTAAATAATGATCCAAACTCTTTATCTCTTGTCTGGGAGGTACCTTTACCATTATGCTTTACATCCTTTTAGTCAGACTTTTTCGGAATGTTTTTCTTCCTCCAGTATTTGGCCACCAAGCACAGTGTATTGACTGCTACACTGTTCTCCAATGCAGGTGTTCACTTTCTTATAGTCGTTACACATATCTTGCACATGAACACATTGTTGCTGGGGTCTTGCTTTTATGTCCCATTTTCTTTTGCACAACTATAATTCCAGCCCATCTCCCAGATGGGGCTTCTAATCAAACTCAGGTGAGCTGGGTCATAGTGATGGCTCTGTCTATCTGCACAGAGCTTAAACATATCATTGGCATATGTCTACAATGGTAAAGTGAGAAGGATTTACCACAACCATCTTTGATTAGAGCTTTTCCCAGTCTGTACTGTTGAATACAATAGTATGAGATTCACTAAAAGAAATTATTGTAACATCAAAGTGCTAAAAAAGACGACATACAGTTCAGTGACCACAATGGCTTCAGGGATCACTTGAGTGATACATTTGACCATGCCAGACAAGAAAATATGTATCTAAAGGCCGATGGATAGATTATCATTTAGAATAACATTTTATTTAGGTCCTTGTAAATTCATTAGGCTGAATGATTTTTGTGAACCCTTTCAGCTCTGACACAGAACATAGAGGTAAAGGCTGCATGCACAGGCCGTTTAGACTTTTGTTGCATCTTTCGGCTTTTTCCTGGTTAGGGGTCGCCACAGTGGAACTCCGATCTGCTAATGATGAGCAGTAGATTTTTACGTGCTGAGTTGCAAGCTCTGATGCACAGCCTTCAACAAAGATACGCCCATTCACGCATGTCTACACACAGAAGACGCTCTCGCTGAGAATCGAACAGGACAACGTCATGCTGTGAGGCGACTATGCTACCGCAACAGCAACACCGCAGTTAATCAACGAAAATAGAAAACAGCCCTGTTCTTCAGATTGCCGCAGTTAAGTTCTGAAGTGAAAGAACAGCATCCGAGTTGAGAAGAAAGACCATTCAAAAAGTTCTGTTAAAGAAATATTCTTGCAAAGGCATAACAACCAAAAATCAGTAACACTGGTTTCAGAAATTCTTGGTTTCCACCCTCTCCAGATTCTTGAAATATTTCTGTTGCAGACTGAATCAATGCAAAAAATGTATGATCTTCTCATCTCAGTTAAGGGCTTCAGAATGACAAGTAAGCGTCTCATTCGACGTCTCTTTGGTGATACAGGCAAGTTGAACCAATTCAGATTTCTTTAACTATGGTTCCAGTCCTGTACTATTGCGTTATTATTTAGAGTTTCTGTGAGTTACCCAGAATAAATGGATTATAACTGAGTCAAACTCTTATCCTTTTAGTATCAGATAATGTCTGCGTCGAATGCCTCACATGATGTCCTGTCAAAAGTCTTTTCAGTGGTATAGCAACCGGTTATTTTTTATTAATAAGTCCTATTTGGTGCTCATTCTTTCACACTCTGATAACCCACTTAATCTATTTCTGTTGCACTGGAGAGCTGAAGCCCATTCTGATATGCAGCAGCTACAAGGGGATGAAATTAATCCTTAATGGGGTGCCAACTCTGCAGAATACACACACACAGACACACATACTGTATATACTCACAACGTACTTACCTATAAGACATGTGGAAGATTGCCATTTCAACTATGGCATATCATTATGAAAATGGAAAGCTTGGTAAAATCTCAGACATGCACAGTAAGAAATGCAGACTGTGCGCAGGAGACAACCGAGATGAGAAATGAACTGCAGAACCCAGGACTGTGAAGCAGCGTGCCACTGTTCAGCCTTTAGATACAGTATGTTCAACAAAAATGTTCAGACTGCCAAACTGGAAAATATAATTTCCTCTTTTATCCCTAGTGAAAATAAAACATAAGTGTTTTTACAATATGATTTCCCCAATGCCTCTTGCAAAATGTGGGGAGATATGCTTACAGGACCCCAACAAAATATAAAGTATTTAGAAGTTACATTGAAATGGATATGTGAGCCAGTATGTGACACAGCTCTCCTCTGAACTCCATGGCCAACCGTTGACCAACTCTGAATGACAATGTCCATATATGATAGTACATACATACTCATTAATTACAAATCAGTCAGTGTCTGGTCTGGATGTAAGACAAGTATTCTGCACACTAATGAAACCACTCTCAGACTCTACAAAACAGTACCAGTCTTTTTGTCATAAATATTTCAGTGCTGTCTTTCTTTGGCTACTATCTGACGTGAAAGTTTATCAAGCTATTAATGTAGTTACTCTTATGTATGTTTTAAACACTTAAGCAAAATTATCAAATTGATACTCTTTAGCCACAACTAGGGGCATGAAGGCAAGAAAAAAACTGTATTATAGTTTACAAAGTAGCCAGTAAATATGAAGTAAGCATAGTGATTGAAAAAGAAAAAATACTTACTGACACAAGAAGAACCTGAAAACTCCATAAAGAAATAATTGGAGGTCTGTAATTCCAGAAACATTAACAACTGAGTAACTGTGTTCATAGGTTCATAGGTAGGTACTAGGCTATTGGCCCTAGGGCCTATATAAGCCTAGCCAAAAAGGTACCCTGGCTTTCGTCATCCAAGAAAATTATTTTCCTGTGCCCCTGTCGAGCAGAGCCACAGAAGTGATCCCCGGGGTGAATTTCCTATTTCCTCTCCAGTCTTCAGGATTTTTTTTTGAAGAGTGCTAATGAGGAGCTCTGTTTGACATAGATAGGTAGTCTGTTCCAGAGTATGGGAAGTCTCTGGGACAGGAATCTATCCCTCCAGCATGTTCTGTTTACTGTGGTGACAAGGTTTAGGTCCCTACAGCATGTAGTTCGGGGGGATTGGGATTTCTTTAAGTGGAGCATGTTCAACAGCTCTGGGTTTGACATAGCTTTGTATGTTAGGCAGAGATAGCCTCTGAGTAGGCAATATGTGACGGAGTAAAGTTGGAGTTTTTTGAGACATGTTTGTGTTTGTGTTACCACAATTAACCTTTCCTCAGTGTCCCGGAAGCTGCTGTAAGTTTTCTTTATACCTTATTTTAGAGAAGTAAGGTCAGTTCAAAGCAAGTTTGCCAAATATGTGTGAGAACCAAAAAACCCTGCTCCCCACAACTCAGATTCAGGGTACTGTGAGTTGAAGAATAACCTTGCAACTATTTGCATTACCTATTTTCCCAGTTCCATTGTAAATGTACTTCTCAGTTGTGTTTTCTCATGTAAACTACTTTGCATTAAATATAGCTTTCTAAATGCTTGATTATCCCCAAGCCATTAATTTACATATACTATTTTATAAAATACTTTCAGGAATACAGGTAATCCAGTGTGTGTGTGTGTGTGTGTGTGTGTGTGTGTGTGTGTGTGTGTGTGTGTGTGTGTATGTGCGTGTGTTTTTGCATCTGCATGTGTGAGTATTGTCTAAAAATGAAAAGCTCAGCACGTTTTTGTACATTTTTCTTTATAAGATTAATAGACTGTCATAATTCCATAGAATTCTAGAAAGGAAAACCTTAACATTAAAGACTACTGGTAAAGGAAATCATATTTGTCTTGATTAACAGAAACAGAGGCAAAGGTAATTGTATTTTCATTTGACCAAATTTTATTACTTGCAAAGATAGTAGTCAAAGGGTTAACACAGTTTTAGAAGTGATCTGTCAATAAATGGAAGTACATCTTGTCCATATTATTACAGGGCTCCACGTAAGGATAACCTAATCCATAAAGCAATACCCTGCAGCTGGATTTTAGATAAATTACTACCACAAAAGGATAATAAATCTCACAACACAGCTGGCATTCACGACTAGCTGCTTAAGGTAACAATCTTCGAATCTCAGGTTCATTAACATGCACATGTAATTCATCTCTGCAAATGAAGGAAGCACATGGTTTGGGAAGGAGACTGATTTCATTTCTAATTTTAAATTGGATGATAAAAGACTGATTTCAAGCTACCTCCCAGTAAGCACTGCTTCTTCTGTGAGTTAGATGATGGAATTCTGGGATTATGAACAGAAAGAAGCTTATTTTATGAGCTGCATATCAGTGTAGACTCAGTAAACACTGTTTACACTTAAGTAATAAAATGCATTCTTATAATCAGATTTGTTTAGTATTACACAGAGACCTGATAAGTGCATTTAGTGTTTACAGATTTAGGCAAGTGTGATGCATATGAACTGACTGGACCGTAAGCTGCTACACTTATGGTAATGATTTTATGCTCACATGCTTAATTCTGGCATTTCGACACTGAGTATCATGATAGTCCAGTAGATAAGATTTCTATTTTTTTTTTACATTTCTCCAAGTCTTTTGGGTTTCTAATACCATGACGGGAATGGATCCCTTTCCTAAAACATATTTGTTGTTATGGGAGGTTGGCATAATGGTTCAGGTGCTTACCTTACAGACATAAATTGCAGGGTTTGATACTCACATGGGGTGATTGGATAGGCTTAAAATGGCCCACAAGGGCAGTTAACCTAGTACTAATATATGAGCTATTTTGTGCATGCAGATCTATGAACAAAAGTACTCTTCGCCGCACCAGCAATGTGCCCAGTAATAACTCCTGCAATTTGTATGGGGTTACATGTATCGATAACATATCTAAGTATGATTGTAAATTCTTTTTCATAAAAAAAACAAGTAATCTCTGTGGTATCCCCGAAGTCTCAAAACAACCCACTAAACAAGTGTAGTGGGTCCAAAAACTAAACAGTGTAAGAAACTTCTCTGTGTGGAAGATTTTCAGTCCATATATTTCTAGTTAATCACTGTATATTAATCAGATCAGACAAAAGTAGTAGAAGTAGCGAACTTAAACTCGTCTTAAGTAAAACAAAAAGTAAAAATAAATAATAAAAAAATATATAATTGAACAGAATTTCTAAGTATTCGAAAGTAATCCAAGCAAAGCAGGCAGTCTGTTTCCAGTCGAAAAGGACTTAATAAAGGATTTTCGATTGGAAACAGACTGCCTGCCTTGCTTGGATTACTTTCGAATACTTAGAAATTCTGTACAATTATATATTTTTTATTATTATTATTATTATTATTATTATTTTTTTTTTTGACTTGACAAGTTTTTAACTCTACTTCTACTACTTTTGTCTAATCTGATTAATATACAGTGATTAACTAGAGATATATGGACTGAAACTCTTCCACACAGAGAAGTTTCTTACACTTTTTCATAAGGCCCATAGCTCATACTACTGTTGGGACTGCCTGGGTATCCTTCTTCCACATTGCCCTCTTTTCTGCCTGCAAATCCTGGTATTTTATGAGTTTGTGTTTCTCTGTACACAAGACACTGTAGTCACTCAGTGTAGCGATTTGAATGATCACTGTTACTTTTTACTTCTTTTCATGGTCTACTATATCTGGTTTTCTCACATCTATCTTTTAAACTGTTGGCAATGGGTGATCCCATGTGATATAAACTTCATCATTTTCTATAATGCTTTGTGGTTCATATTTGCAGTGTTTTTCAGCTAGTTCAGTATTATAATGTTTGTACAATCCCCGATAAAACAGTCTTGCCACATTATTATGCCTTTCAGCATACAGTCATTCTGCCACTAGTATATCACAACCAGCAACAAGATGTATGACTGTTTCCAATTCTGTTTTACAAAACCTACACTTGTCTTTTTCTTCCACATATTCAGTGGACTTGTAAACCAACGTGGATGTAGTCCACTATCTTGGGCCGCCAATATTAACCTTTCGTCTTTTGGTTTAAATTCACCTCTGCTTAACCATTCCTGCATTCATCCTGATCAACATGAGGCTTTTCCAAGAGTATTCTATACTTGCAACTATATTTATGCATTTTCCATATTTCTTGCTTTCTCATCTGATCCTTCACCTTATATTCTTTTTTTTGTTTTTTGTTTTTTTTTGGCACATTCCGTTGCTGCCTGATTTTTATCTACTTCTGGTTTGAGTCTCATTCCCTCTTGACACAGATATACTTTTGCTAAACTAAGCAGGAAGTCATCTTAGACATATTTTCCTCATGTTTCAAAACTTTGTGAGGTCAGCAGATATATATGTAGTCCCATAATTGCAGATCTATACATGTAATCAATTTTGTGGAGGCCCATACCACCTTCAGAATGGGGAATATAAAGTCTTGGTATGCCATGACTTTTATAAATCATTTGAGGAGCATGAAGCATCCTTATTGTTTTCCTGTCCAACCTATCCAACACCTTTTGGGGACAGTCAATCAAGCCAAAACTGTAAATTAGGACAGGAAGAGAAAATTGGTTTATAGGGTTCCTATCAGATAACCGAAGATGCATTTTGTTAAATGCATCTTGGTCGAACTTGAAATGTCGAAAAGGCAAAATGATGAATGATGAATCATCTGGAGCATTTCTCCCCGGGCCTCCGCTGAATACAGGCTCTGTGGAACCTAGTCGGACTTTCCCGGTCAACAAATGTTAAATAATAATAAATAAATAAAATAAATAAATGAAGCGGCATATAAGTGAATTCTTTCCCTGGGAAAGAAGTCGTTTGGCTGCTTCATAACTTTGCCATTTTCAGCACTGTAGTGAGATCTCGGAGTTGGTATTTTTTAAGTAGAGGGGGGGTGTTTTAATGTCTTTTTTTTTTTTTTTTTTGGGAACAGCGATTTTTTTCCCTGGGAAAAAAAAAATCACTGTTCTGGTTGTTCGATGTCTTGTGAATTCGAACTTTAGAGTTCGATATAACAACGTTCGATCATTTGATCATTCGTTGTTATAATATAGATCCTGGTTTATGGCTTGGACTTTATTCCTAGATGCCAAAGCTGTTTTTAATATTAATTTATCTTCTAAAATATTCCTTACTAAGATGTATTCATATTTGTTCATGTTTTATTGTTGATCCTTCATCAATTCCCAAATATTTATACACTCCCTCTTGCTCAAGTTATTTTATATCACATTCTTGTCTCAAACTGATGTCTTCTTGGTGCTGCAGCTTTCATGCTTTAAAGGTTGCTTTTGAACATTTATCAAGACCAAATGACATTCTTATATCAAAGTTTTGACCACTTGCAGTTGTGGTTTCAGTTCCTCATCTGATGAACTATACAGTTTTAAATCATGTACAAAAAGGAGATGAGAAGCCTTTATACTTTGTAGTTTTCTGGGAGCCAGATTTCAGCCATGACCTAATCTGTTAAGTTGACAGCTTAATGAGTTAAGGGCAAGATAAATGGGCAGTGGTGACAGAAAGTCACCCTGGAATATCCCCCTTTGAATTTTTATCCCTGGAATAGTCATTTGTCCTTTATCATGGCTTAACTGCAAAGGGTTTGTCACTGTTTCATAGTCACTGTAATGTAATCGATCAGCATAAGGTGTATCTTATACATTTTTAAGCACTCTTTTATCCATGAATGTGGGATACTGTTAAATTTTTTTTGTTGTCTATCCATGCCATACATAGATTCTTCCCTTTACAGTTCTCCATTATGACTTTATTAAATAAACAACAAACGATCCTGTGTTCAGTATGACTTTCCTTTATTACCCTTTTGCTTTATTGCCATGATTGAGTTTTCTTATAAATGACTATAAAATCTGTTGGTGTTAGTTCCACTGTATAGTTTATATATCATCAGATAGCAAGTTATAGGTCTATAATTTTTAGGATAGCTTGCAGGTTTGCTATTAAGTAGGAGGATTGCTTTTCCTGTTGTTAACAAGGCTGGTGTCTGTTTAGGGTCTGCATATAAATAGTCCTTACTTATGGCTAAATCTTCATGCAAAGATGTTAATACTTTTAGCCAGAAGTTAGGTACTGCATCTGGGGCTGGGGTTTTCCATTTAGGAGCTTTCCTTAACTTGATTTCAATCTCTCTGGCTGTTACTTCATTCCATTTCATATCCTGTACATTTGAACTTCTTATTCTTTCTTTTACTTCTTCCATCCATCTACATATCTATGTCATGGAGAGTGGGGCATCCTCCTCTGGTACCCACAACTGCTGATGAGGAGAGAGGACCCTGGTGTACACCCCAGGGGTGAACCTGCATGGCCGCAGGGGAGGGCATAGCATCCACTGCCAGGATGGCACCCTCACCCAATCACGGGCAGGGAGTCCATCACCTCTGGGGTGCATGGCGGATAGCACCACTAGGCTGGGTGCCTCCTCCATGGCCAGCCATCCCTTTGGGGCAGCAGAGGAGCACCCATGCCTCTAGCCATTAGGACAGGATCCCCCCTCCCACCACCAGGAGGCAAGGGGGATAGATGCCACCCTACATCTCAGTCCCACTCTCCCCCTGGGAGTCACGGGCTCAGTCTCACTGGCCACCACCAGGGTGAGTGGAGAGAGAGAGAGAGATAGAGACAGAGAGAGACAGAGAGCATCAGGGTGGCAGAGTGAGGAGAGGTGGTCCCCGGAGATGGCGCCATCCTGGGACCCTCCACATTAATGATCCATCCGCAAGTTCAGTTACAGAAACCTTGTTATGACTTTTACTTCCTCTAGATAGTCAAGTTTGATCGTCTTCTCAGTGCACCACCGGGGCCGTGACCGACTCCAGTGGGGCCGATCTGAGGATCTCACTAAATCATCCAATCAGTAGTAGCAACGGGCTGTGTGTGTGTAATGGGCAGGGACTTAATCAATGAGAGCTTATGACCCACACCTACTGTGAATTCCTCTTTCATGGGGAATAATTGCAGTCTCTGGTCCCTATCATGAATGGGGTTCAGCAGATTACCCAGACCTGTTGGACAAGGGTAGACACATGCTGATCTATTCATTGTAGTACATGTGCAGCCCCGGGCATCTAAGAGCATCACAGACCTGTTATTGCTCAGTCTTGTGTGGCTAAAAGCCACTTGTATCTCTAAGAAGTTGGAGACGACTGAACTGGGCTGCATAACTAGATAGCATGGCTGAGTCTCGTTTGTTATCAGAATTAACCAAGCAAATTGCTCCACCAACTAAGAATGGCCATACACCACCACTCACAGAATCAAGAAAGAGCTATCAATCTGCCAATCCTTTCCACGTCTGGACCGGGTGAGGTTTCCTATGTTGAGTCAAATTAAGCCACAAGCTCCACTCCTGATGGTGGCCTTCTATTAATTCCTTTAACTTTCAGCTTTGCAGCCATACTCCTCCCAGAACCCAAAGACTTTGGTCTCCTGGAAACTTCCTGGTGGATCACTAGTTCGCATCATTTATGGTCGGAACTACAATGGTATCTGATCATCTTCGAACCTCCGACTGTCATTCTTGATTAATGAAAACAGTCTTGGCAAATGCTTTTGCTTTCGTTCAACTTGCATCTGTCCAAGAATTTCATCTCTAGTGGCACAATACAAATGCCCCTGGCCATCCCTCTTAAACATGGTCCCAGTTCCAAAATAGAACCAGAGTCGTATTTCATTATTCTTAGTTGAAGTATTCAGGCGACCGGCCTGCTTTGAACGCACTAATTTTTTCAAAGTAAACCTTTGTTATGTGCCACAGGATCTTCATACACATTTCTCCAAAATGTATCTATTCCTTCTTTTTTTGGTGGTGTTTCAATTCCTTTTGCCTTGTTTCCCAATTCTCTATAAAACTTTTTTTGGGTTATCAATAAATGACTTATTTTGTACTTTTACTTTGTATTTATCTAAATATCTTCTACGTTTTTCTGCCTGTGCTGTTTATTATTTGCTATAGTGTATGACAGATCTTGATCTGTTATAAAAATTTGTGTTTTCTTTATTACGTATATATTTCTAAGTATTTTTATTGATCTGTTCCCTCTTTTATACTCTTCTAAGAGCGGCATTTCTTGTCTTAATTGCTTTATAGTTTTCTCTATTCGATATTTCCATGATGGCATTCAATTTCTCCTTCACTTCCCTTACTACCCTGTGCTCTTGTGGTAAGACTGTATTTGTTATTAATTTAGCTGCACAGTAATATATCCTATTTACTTCTGTTATATTGCATGAATAAAAACCAGAAGTATTGCATGAATCTCTATGGACAGTCCTAATTACTGTGTTTATCTGTTTTATCAAACTTCTAAATTTTTGTGTTTTATTGACCTTCTGTAGTCTATTTCTTTCATTAATCTTAATATGTCTGTCCGTCACTATTAAATCAAGCAACTCTTCTCTTAGATCATTTTCTTAAACTGAGGGCACATTTTTTGTTCTCCATGTCCTGTGGGCATTCTATAGAAAGTTCCAAAGCATCTTCCTGTGGCACCTTGTCTTCAGTTTCATCCTGTGTCAACCGTTGCGCTTTCATATGGGAACTCACTGGCCTATCACTCTACAACATTGACTGTATCAGAGTCGCACAGTTTCCTGTTTCTTCTCTTGCTGTCCAACTCCAACTGAATGTCTGTACTGGTTTCCTGTGGAAGGCTCCAAAATATCTTCATATGGCAATTGATCAGATGCTTCCCGCTCCATTGGTTTCTCCTTAATTTCAGTGTCCATTGCTCTATCCTGATGTGATGTTATCCGATTTAAATTTTCAACACTAAATCCTTCACTTCACAGGTAATCCATAACCTCAGGCTCTATTTTTTAACTTCTCCATTACTAATCCTCTTTTGTACTTTTACTCTTTGTTTTCTTATTTTTTTGTATTGTAAAATTTTTCCATGTTTGGATGTCTTTGCCTGTATTTCTCTTCAAATATCTTTGGTGCTACTCTTTTATTTATTGATTAGTTTTGCTTTCTCCTTTGCATAAATATTGCTCAATGTTAAATCTCTTTTTTCTTTCTCGTTTCCATATTTCGTCTTCAGATGTCTCCTGCTCCTCCTTAATTTGGGGGCTCATTGTTCCATCATGCTGTGATATAACCTATGTTAGACTTTCTACACTAAATCCTTCACTTGTCAAGTATTCCATAACTTCAACTTCTATTTTTTTAACTTCTACTTGACTAATCTTCTTTTATACGCTCCCTTTTTGTGATCTTATTTTTTTTTATTGTGAAATTTTTCATATCTGGATGCCTTTGCCTGTATTTCTCTTCAAATATCTTCAGGGACGCCTTTTTTGTGTTGATTAATTTAGCTTTTCCCTTTGCATATATATTGGACCATATCAAATCTCTATCTTTTTTTCCCATGTCCATATTTCTTTTTTATACCTTTCAAAAGTCTCTAGATTTTGTTCTTTATATTTTTGCACTTCCTCGGTTGCTTCTTTTTCCAAACAGCCCAAGGTTTCTTGGTCTACATAGTGTTTTTCATGGATCTGTTGTATTAATGAACACAAACTTCCATTTGAAGCTTCTGACAACTTTTCTTTTGGAAGCATTTTTCTTTCCTCTAATTTCTGTCTTTATCTTTTTGTATATCTTCTGTCTAGAAATTATGGGCTTCTTGCATAATAGTAACAATACATCATTTCATTCTTATCCTCAATAATCCACACTATCGTCTGTATAGCTCTTTTCTGGCCTATCAAATTTTGTGATTTTTGGAATGCTATTTCCTTCTACAACAGGGAGGAGGCTCTTCCCCCTGAGCCTGGCCTAGCCCCATTGTAGGAATGTTTCCATGTTTTGAGGATTCTACAGTGCCATTTTTCCTGTCCTGGCATCAGTGTGCCTGCAAGGATTGGGCACTTTTTTATCCTGGGTCTTGTACACTCAGCTATCATTTTTATTTTTTAACCTACTTCCGTCCATGATACAGTATATACTATATAAAATACAGTCTATATATCAGTGTCGTCTTGGTGAGATTTTGTGAAAAACAGGGTCCACCTCTTGAAAGTACTCACTAAGACTTGAGTATAAATTCAATTCCAGCAATACTACTCTCCTTTACTTGTGGATTTATCACCTCTCCATTCGGACTCCTATAGCTTCAGAGCTTAGGATTCAAATCTGATCAACAGTAAATATTTTGAGATTGCATGTTTACACTTTATTTCATTGCATTTTCTCTGTTGCCCCACTTTACATCTAAAACATGCTGATTGATTACATCTAAAAACATGCTGATTGATTAGATGGTTTAAAATGTCTGAAGATACATACACACACACACACACACACACACACACACATATATATATATATATATATATATATATATATATATATATATATATATATATTTATATATGTGGGAAAGCCTAATTTAATCAACTGCTGTTCATTCAAATCAAAACCTGTTTAATTGACTAAACAGATGCTCAGCAGGTGTGAGATCACCCAATCCCTGGAGTTGGAGAATATGCCCTTTTCCCAGTCTTGTGCAATCTTGGAGTCAACATAGTAGAGGGTGTGGGAGGAGCATTTCACCCATATCAGGCTCCAAGGGGACATGGCATGACCCCCCCCCCAGCATAAACTCTGCTTTTGAATTTCTTTCGCGGTTTTATGTGCATGCTTTGAGGATATTCCTCTGCACATATTTTCTCCTGGTCTTTTGACTCAGATCAAGTCTGAAAAGGGCCATGCAGAGAAATTTCACTTAACCAGTTAACAAACAAACAAACAAAATAAATACAACACAAACATGACTTCTTCTAGTGCTGCTTTGGAACTTATTTGCTGGGGATGCACCCCCAAATGTTCAGCTACAGATAATTTCAGAAATGAGCCATTACCACCCATCTCGAGCACCTTCTAACAACTCTGGTTGATACCACCCTTCTCTGACCACCACAGGCAGGAATGAATGAGTGCATCTGCTGTGGGGCATGCATTTATTTATTACATTGCCAAATAATTCCCACTGAGTGTAAACTGTTCCCTGCAGTACCCATTTAACTTAAGAAACATGTTGGGAGGTACTGTGAAATTAGATCACCTAAAGAAAGCTCACACAAACACTGGCATTAATTGCAGATTCCAGCCAAATACAAACTAGAGGGCAGCACTGATCTCTGGAACTTTTGGATTCATGGTAGCAGCACCAATCATTGCACCACGATGCCTTGTTTTTCCAATTCATCTGTCATTTGACTTTTGTAGTGAAACAATGAAAATGAAAAAAAAATCTGCAAAAGGGTCAGTGCATGGATAACTGCCAGAGGGGGATAATTGGGAACTAGCAGCCTTTCTTTGTAACTTAAACGTAGGTGTGTAAGTTTTTTTGGTGCTCCACTCCTGATGACCATGTCACTTATCCTGTTGAACATTGCTCATTGGTTCATCATTTGGACAACAGCCCATCATGCAGGTAGCCATCGGGGAATTTTTTTCATCCACCATAACATGTGACATTGCAAATCAATGAGCACTCCGTGCATGCACTGGATGCTTCATGGGGCTCTCACCAACTTCTGTGAGTGATGTAACACAAACTTGGTGGACAACTGTTCTAGTCTCTGGCCTCTACAGGGATGAATTAAAAGGAGATGCACCCCACCACATCCCTCTTTGGAAAGGAGAGCAGAGATGATGTCTTCATTCATGCATCTCACTATCTGGCTGCTAATAAGAACTAGGCGAGGTGGGTGGGAGTTCAAGCTCTAGCCCTGTACACCAGTCAGCACCTGTGCAATGTTAGCACTTTCCTCATTATCATTATCACTGCAATCTAGTATTTGAGAAGTTATCTTACACATTATTATACCCAACCTTTAGGACCTCCCATCCCCTAAGTCCCACCCATTCCTGCAATGTTAGCATTTTCCTCATTATCATTATCACTGGAATCTAGTATTTGAGAAGTTATCTTACACATTATTATACCCAACCTTTAGGACCTCCCATCCCCTAAGTCCCACCCATTCCTGCAATGTTAGCATTTTCCTCATTATCATTATCACTGGAATCTAGTATTTGAGAAGTTACTTAAACATTACTATACCCAACCTTTAGCACCTCCCATCCCCTAAGTCCCACCCATTCCTGCAATGTTAGCATTTTCCTCATTATCATTATCACTGGAATCTAGTATTTGAGAAGTTACTTACACATTATCATACCCAACCTTTAGCACCTCCCATCCCCTAAGTCCCACCCATTCCTGCAATGTTAGCACTTTCCTCATTATCATTATCACTGCAATCTAGTATTTGAGAAGTTACTTACACATTATCATACCCAACCTTTAGCACCTCCCATCCCCTAAGTCCCACCCATTCCTGCAATGTTAGCATTTTCCTCATTATCATTATCACTGGAATCTAGTATTTGAGAAGTTACTTAAACATTATTATACCCAACCTTTAGCACCTCCCATCCCCTAAGTCCCACCCATTCCTGCAATGTTAGCATTTTCCTCATTATCATTATCACTGCAATCTAGTATTTGAGAAGTTACTTACACATTATTATACCCAACCTTTAGCACCTCCCATCCCCTAAGTCCCACCCATTCCTGCAATGTTAGCACTTTCCTCATTATCATTATCACTGGAATCTAGTATTTGAGAAGTTACTTACACATTATTATACTCAACCTTTAGCACCTCCCATCCCCTAAGTCCCACCCATTCCTGTCTTCTGGAACAATTCCCTACTGTTCCCCTTCCTCAGTCACACACACATCAAATTGCACTACTACAGCTCCTATTGCTTCCCATCTATACCATGTCCTCCTACTGGTGGCATCTCTTATTTCCTTTTACTTTCTTACAGGTCTTAGATCAATATCTCCCTAAATACTGCACCCCAATTACTTCATTCTATAAATACGTTCTTCCCATTAAACATGGCTTTCCCAACCTGCACTTTTCTCTATCTGACTCCATTACTTCTCCTTTTCTTTCTTACCTCCTATAATACCCAGTTAACTCCAGTGCGCAAAGATCCCGTAATACCCAGTTAACTCCAGTGCGCAAAGATCCCACAAATACTCATACTAATGACTTCTTACCTCTACAGCAGTTGTTTCCTATCTCCTCATCTATCTTTTCACTAGATGCCCCTTTTCCTAAAATCAAAATTCCTCCTTCTGACACACTGTTTATTCTAAAAGTAAAACAGAATACGTTTTCAGTTACTCATACAAATACAAACTATACTTGTTCCTTGATGCTCTATTTCTTTCAAGTGATATTCATTCTAATCCAGGTCCCTTCCCTCCAGTAATCCTACATTTCCCAATGCAGGAGAGCCAAAAAACATATCTTATTTTACTCAATGAATATTAGAAGTATATTAAACAAAGTCAGTGATTTCCATGCCTGGATTACCAGTCATACCCCAGACATAGTCACCCTAACAGAAACTTGGCTTAAACCTCAAAACTCAACTACAGATATTCTACCTCATGGTTATAATATACTTTGCTTAGATCACCAAAACAAAAAAGGGGGTGGATTTGCCATTGCATAGTCCAACCACCTAACTCTTACAGATCTTAATAAACCTATCCCAGCCTCTCCTCCTGCTGAAATTCTTACAGCTAATTTTAAACTCAATAACTATTCTAATGTCACTTTAGCAGCCATCTACATTCCTCCTGGGGATAACATTCTCCTGCTGGAAAACATCTATTCATACCTCTCTCAACATATTCCAAATGAAACCATCCTCCTTAAAGATGTAAATATTAACTAGCTAGCTCTTTGTTCTCCAAATTCTACCTCTTGCATTAACTTACATGGCTTTACACAACTAATCTCTGAACCTCTCCACTTCAACAACTCACACATCCCTAGCATTCTTATTGACTGGATAGTAGTCTCTGATCCCTCTAAATATCATAACCCTGATACCCTGCCTAACTCTCTAAAGGATCACTCTCCTATAACAGTTCTTAGATATTCCTCTCAGTTCACTAGGCCACACAGATATATAACTTGTCGTAAACTATCTAACATCTGTCCAGAGACTTATAAAGCCCTCCTCTCTTGAGTTAATTGGACTTTTCTTACCCTACTCCCCCTTATAGAAGCAGTCCACCCATTCAACTCTATCTTCCTTAGCATCCTTAACTCTCTTGCACCTCTCCTCACTGTCTATATCAAATCTAATATATCCACATAGCTTACCAATGCTACTAACACCCTAGTGAAAACTAGAGACAAGATGTGGAAAACAAGGGTAAAAACTAAGCTCCCTTCTGATTTGCAAAAAAATATAAAGAACTCAGAAATTTGACAAAAAAAAACATTAATAGAGATAAAAAGACTTCTACTTTAAGCATCCTACAGCACTAACATCTAATCCCAAAAAAATTTGGAACTCAATTAACCAAATATTGCATCCTGGTTATCCTTCCTCTCCCAATCCCTGCCCAAACAAGAAGATGAAACTGCCACCATTATTAACGCCTATTTTTATTGAATCTATATCTAAGATGTTTACCTCTGACCCCTCTACTACTAACACTACTAACACATCTGAACTATAAAATCTTCTAATACTTTTTCCCTCAGATCTGTACTTACTTTTTACATTAAACATCTATTCCCTAAATTAAAACCTGCTCAGCATCAGCTGACAATATTCCTCCCTACTTCCTTCAGTTAGCAGCTGACTCACTTGCTCCTGTATCTATCTGATTAACCCTCTATCTCTGAGTCGAAAGTCCCTTCTATCTGGAAAGAATTCTATACTCTACCTATACATAAAACAGGTAACTCCACTGAAATTGCAAACTTTAGACTTATTGCTATCCTCTCACCACTCTCAAAAGTATTGGAAAAATGCATTCATAAGCAAGTCATGCAACACGTACTGCAGGAAAGTCTGCTCACACCCACACACAACATGGTTTCCGCCCTAAACATAGCACTACTAATGCCCTTTTATCCTTCATTAACGTTATTTCACTTGCCAGAGATAACAACAAACTTGTCTCTTGCTTATTCCTAGACCTTTCTAAAGTCTTTGACACTGTCTCTCATTCACTTCTACTCACCAAACTGACTAACTTAAATGTTTCTATTACTACTGCTGCTTGGTTTTCTAGCTATCTCACTGATCGTCTTCAATCAGTGAGATGGCAATCTGCGCTCTCCCCTCCTCTGCCAGTTAAAACGGGTGTTCCCCAAGGATCTGTTCTTGGCCCACTGCTTTTCAATACCTTTCCTAATCTACTCTATTCTTTCTGTCCTCACTCATCCCTTGTACAATATGCAGATGACTCTACAGCTATCACCTTTGTTGATACTTCCTCTGAACTCATCTCAGCTACTCAGGCATCCTTTAATTCAGTTGAAACTTTTCTCTCCAATAACCTGCTTATTCTAACACCCCCCCCAAAAAAAAAAAAACTAGACTCTACTCTTTCTTCCTAAAAATTTTAATCATCTTAAATCCACTTTCTCTATATTGTCTATCAATAACACTTCTATTGTAGTGGAATCAAGCACAAATCTCTTAGGTGTTATTATAGATGATCAACTTAAGTTCAACTTACATGTAAATAATTGTATCAGGAAGACTCATCTTAAACTGGGCCTCCTATACAGAAATAAAACATTTCTCACCAATGAAGCAAAAATAACCCTTTCTCATGTTTACCTCCTACCTAGTCTACTGTATAGCTCTCAAATTCTCATAAATCTCAACTCCTCTCACCTAGCTAAATTAGAATCAGCCTGCAACAAAGCTGCTAGATTTACAGCACAGCAAACTTACAAATCCCATCACTGTCTCTTGCTAAAACACTTAAACTGGTTAGAATTGCCTCACTTGTTTCTCCTCTCTCAGCTCCAGATTATATACTCTATCCTGTACCAGCCTTCCTACTGTCCTTACTTATCTTCTCTCATCACTCATTATTCTCTCACTAGATCTCTCCTTAGCTCTGACCAAGACCTACTACTGATCTACAAATCTAAGACTAAAACTGGATGCAACCTCTATAGCTACTATCCCCCCATTGCTTGGAACAGGCTCCCATTAGAAATTAGGTACCTCAAACAACTTAAACAATTCAAAGCAGCTACTAAAGACTTCTTAATAAGTCGCTGGTCTTTCCACTGTATTCACCCTCCATAAACCTCCTTACTATCCCAGTGACAGTTCACTACCTGCCAACTACTTTTTTACATCTATTTTCCCTTCTTATCTGTTTGTTCTTTCTAGCCCTCTTAACTAGTCTATTACCTGGCATTTTTAACAATAGAAGGTTAACTGCTTAGACTTGTATTCAATTTATGTATCTCTCATTTCTCTCTCAATGTTGCATGTTAGCAGGAATTGATACTATGTATTTTATTTATTTATTTTCTTCTTCCACTATTGTTAAAATTGTTTTCTGACATTGTGTTATCGCTTCTATTTATACCTTTTTCTGTAAGATTTTTAATCTTTTCTGCTTACTGCTTTTGTAAGCTTGTATTGTAAAATTAGTTGAGCTTTTCTCCCTGGGCCTCTGCTACAAAAGGGCTATGAGCTCAGTTGGACATACCTGGTCAACAAACGTAAAATAAATAAATGTTTATACGAGCTTAGTGACTTTGGCATAATGAGATTAATTAATTATAAGGACAAGCAAATAAAAAATAAATGCCCCAAGCTGGCCTTATGGAATGATATCTAAAATAGTAACAATAAAAACAAAAATAACACAATCTGTCAGCAAAGAAGTTACAAATGCTACAAAATAACTGCTTAAACCATTGAACTGCCTCATCCCTTATTTAAGAGCTTGAACTGTGTTGCAGTGCATGCAGCACCATGATTACACTCCAAAATCGGAAAAAGATAAAGTTATGCACTACTGTAGAGCAAGACCCGACTGTAACAGTGCTTTTAACAAATGTTTCACAGCCCCCTAAGCACTGTTACAGTTGGGTATAAGGAATAGGACTCTCCTTCACTCTCAATTGTCCCTGAATACATTTTCTTCTATGTCCACGGAAGTTTACAGACATCAATCTGTAAATAATTTATTTAAATTATGGCTGATATTTTTTTCCTTACTTGCTGCCTATGCAAAGGACTAGCAAAGTGCTTTACTGTCTTTCAAAGCCGGTAAAAGAGCTCAGCCTTTTTTTTTTCCAATGAGTAGTACATGGGGTAGATAAAACTCCATGTACTACAAAGCATTATTATTAGGTCTTACCGATTATAATCCATTATTACATGTTCTTGACATGGATTTCACGAATTCACCTCTTGAGCTTCGCTTTTGAGGTCAATTTCTTGGCCTCCATGTCTCGAACACATAATAATGTGATCACGATCGGACACCCAATCATAACCCTGTATTTTACAACAGCCTAGGATGATCTGTTAAAAAATGTTGTATTTATTTGATTGTATGCTTGCAGAGTTAGATTCAGGATATGATATTAAAGGTTCAGCTGTAGAATTCATAACCAACATGGGTAAATGGAATTAATAAGGGATGATCCCTGTATCAGTTTTTCTATGTAACAACATATGCAAGGTATATCAAAGACTCGAACTCTTGTAAAAATATATCAAGAACACACAAGTTAGTATAAACTGGTTTCATTTACCAAAAGGCAGAATTATATATGTATGTGTGTGTGTATATATATATATATATATATATATATATATATATATATATATATATATATGGGTCCCTATCAGAAATTTCAATTCACCTAACTGTCATTTCGTCGAAACTTCATTACATCGACAAGCATTTTAGGTGGGGCTTACCCCACACTAATGTGGGGCTGTGCCCCACACCCCTAACTATATATATCAACTCCAGGGTCGCACAACATTGGGGACGGGGGCAAATGCTTGTCGATGTAATGAAGTTTCGACGAAATGACAGTTAGGTGAATTGAAATTTCGACGATCTGATAGGGACCCATATATATATATATATATATATATATATATATATATATATATATAGTGCCTATTGTGTAGAACCAAACTGCCCTAATGTCAAATGAAAAACACTGACAAAATATGTTTGATCATACACAATACTGAAAAAAATCAAAGAAAAAAACTGAAAAATAATAATATTATGAGAGAAAAACTTCCTCTTTCCTCTACCAATATTAAAACTAACCCCCCGTAACACTAGCCTCTAATTTGTCTGAATATTGGCAGTGTTACAGGAAGGTTTTAATGACTTTAAGGTGTAGGGTTAGGTTTGAGGGATGGAGCAGTGTTAGGGTTAATGCCCATTACTAAAGAGACTAGTAAACTTGATAGCTGCAACCAAATGACTACTGTAAAGGTAAAATGTCAGAGTAGGGCTGGCCTGACTTAACCATTTGTTTTGTGAAGGAAATAGCAGTGTGATTATTTATTGAACTAATAGTGATTAAGTATCAGTGCTTCTCAGAACAAAACAAGAAATAGTGATGTAGATTTTAATCAAAGATATTACCAGAATTACAAAGGTGAAGTTCTAATTTACCAAAAGAGTGGTTAAAAAAAGTGATCAGGTCACATGACATCATAAAATGAGATGTCATATTTAAATTAGTTCATTCTGACATTATGTGAATACGAGAAATTAGTACAAAACATGAACATGCTACATTAGGAAAACACAGATTTAGGCCCTGCCTCAATTCCATCCTGATTTTCTGAGTCTTAGCAAGCATTTACCATAATTTATAATCTAGATATGCAGCAAAGCTGTTGCAGATATTCATTTAATAAACATTTTTATTAACATTGTCTGTGTAATGTGTGTTTTAATAAAGGATATTCCGTTTTTAACTCAACTGTGGGCTACCTATTATTTTCTATTTATTTAACATTTATTAGCCAGGAAAGTCTGACTTGGAACAAAGCCAATTTTCAGAGGATGCCCGGGGAGAAACACTCCAGACGCATGTCTGCTTGTGGCAAGTATTTTACAATTATATTTTACAGTTTGATTTTTAATAAGTGAACTAAGTGCATAACATCATTCAGGAAGTGAACATCATACCCTCCACACTGCGAAGTTTCTTCTTGGTTTGTTTTGGACCCAGTACAGGTTGCATACTAGGTTTTTCCTGAGACTTTGGGGGACCTCATGGATTTCTCTTTTTGCAGTTTCATTCAGTCACAAATTTATGAATCGGAAGTAATGAATGCTATGTTCTTGCCCTTTTGTACCTCTCAACTCTGCTATTTGTGCTAAGGTTGTGATTAGCTATATCACTAATTCTACACTCGGTTAGTTTTCAGTACTGTGTTGAATTCAAACTGCCCAACTGTCTTCCTTAAATTGTACGCATTCTTAGAAGTCTATTCATCTGTGATTGAGTTAGTTAGATTCAGCATTAATGTTTTTATATATTTTAAGTGCCTCTTTTTTTCTCCAGAAGCATTCGTTTTTTCACAGTTACACTTTGCCTGTCTGCCATTTCCGTTTTTAAGTGTGGTACATGCTGCAAAATGATAATGACAATTCATTTGCTTCAGAGGCAGAAATATTTCATTCACACTGTAATTTCTATTTGCCCTTTCTTTAGACTTTTGTTTTTCATAGGTTCCATGAGTGAAAGGCATGTTTGCTCATTACCTTATTAAGTAATAGTCTGGGTATGTCATAAACCTGATAAGGGCTGAGATGGAAAGCGAGGACCACGGGGTTACCAACATGTCCATTTGCATTGCAAAATGAGGTAATAAACTGCCTAAAGCAACCGCACGGTCACGCTTAGAAAGTTTTACACTTCAATTTCCCTACTAAGTATGTGACTCCAAATATCAAATAGAATTAGCATACTAATCGAAAACAAGAGAATGCAGACATTGTTAAGAGATAAGCATCATGTACCCGCGTCACTGTAACTGACTTGAGAGCTGGAGATGATATTAAAAAACTCTTATGACTATAGCTACTTTTAAACAGAGGTCAAGCATGATATTTAAAGGATGTCTGTATGAATTGTATATTTAGACACAAGAAAACAAACTAGTTCTGCTTCATTCACATGTAATCATAACCTTCTTTTTTATTTTCATGGATGTCATCAAGGTAGGAACCTTACATGCATTTCTAAAAGGTTAGTTACTCACTGTAATAACTAGGAAGGCATGGCCTTCTAACCTTCTACTAAATACAATGCTTGAGTTTCCTGAGTGTAAGTTCTGTTAAGTGGTACTTACAACAGACTAAGCGAGCAGACGATGTGTGGAAATCTGAGATTATGACACATTTAGTAACGCGGTTTAAAATGTGCTCGAGTAATACGGTCACATCAACCACACAAGGTTCTATTGCCAAAACTGGCTTCTACTACTATAGTCACAACAAATGAGTGTCGATATTTAGTAGGAGACACAACATAAGCTATATATAAAAATGTCACTTTATGGCACAGGTTCTGAGGAAGCATTCTAATACAGGCAGTACAGAACTAGAAATAGTCACCATGCTCTATAATCTAAATGATCCTTTAACACATTTGGTTATCACTGGACTTTTGTTCAGTTTCATCACATCTGTTTTTATCTTATCCATTACGGTCATAACATTTACAGTCTGCTATTCTATTCTTCTCTATGAAGTACGGTAACATTATATAAACAGTATTTCTTGAGTCATTATTTACATGGTGTTTATGGAGTCAGAACTCATAGCATTGTCCCATAGGTAAGTAATATGTTACAAGAGGGGCTCAGTGAGGCATTTGCATATTGTTCTGCATAGGATAAGAATATTGTTCAAAACAATGGCAAAAATAATGACATACACAAAACAAAACAGAAAGTACACCTTGGGCAGACTTTCACATCTACTATGGTTTGACAAAGTTCTTAATTACATTTAGAGATTGGTTGAAGTGTATATCTTCACCCTGGTTGCAGAATGAACATTATCTAACAGGGTGCTAATATACAGCTAATGCTTAGAAAAAATATGCCAATCACTTCACAGTGGCATATTAAGTTGTTGTGAAGCAGGGACTGAAAAAAGAAATTAGATGTCATTTTTTAACCTTGCTAAATGTGGTTTTGCTGTTTAAAGTGTGAAGCAAAAAAAAAGAGTAAATAAAAAAAAAGTAATCTGTGTGTGTGTGTGTGTGTGTGTGTGTGTGTGTGTGTGTGTGTGTGTGTGTGTGTGTGTGTGTATGTGTGTGTGTGTGTGTGTGTGTGTGTGTGTGTGTGTGTGTGTGTGCGTGTGTGTGTGCATATAGAAATTAAATGCTTGCATGTCATATATTTTGGACTTAAAATACCTCCTCCATCAACAATTACATATGGTATATCGAGTTTGAAACATAAGAGGTGGAACTATTTCATATTACAAATATAAAAATGTATATAGTAATTAAAAAAGAGAAAAAAATACAAAACAATTTAACAGACAGCCCACTCTCAAATTGCAATAATGCTCTCCATGATGTCTGTGTCATCAGAGAATTAATTTCTTTCCAGGGCTGTTAAGGCCCTCTGCCTGTAGCACTGAGCCTCACAACACTCCCAGAAGTGCGTTAATTCTGTGATAATGCCCACTCTGTTGGGCATTACTGCTTGCTTGACCCAGATAATGAAGCTTGTCCAGCGGAGTCAGAAACCTAAGGTACAAAACATATTACTTATGTGGAGCTTAATTTATCATGTTTCCAGAAAACATATTACTTCTGTAGAGCTTAGTTTGTCATGTTTTCACAAAACATATTACTTATGAAGAGCTTAGTTTATCATGTTTATAATGTTAAGTGTTATATGAAAATGCATGTCATATTTTTCCTTTAGTTTAATATTGTGGGACAAAAGTTTGAAAAGTATGGTTTCAAATTCAAACTGAAATTCAATTTCAAATGTATTAGTGTTATTAAGCCCAAAACAAATGCACTCTTACAATAAGCAATAAGTAAAACATGTAGAAACAGGTTTTGCCAAGAAGTAAAACCAATAATAAAAATAGTGTGTTAAAATGAAAGGTGAAGAAAGATAAGTTCTTCATTGACCTTTTAAACTAGCCAGCATGAGACAGACTGACAATCATTGGGGAAGTAGATTCTAAAAGCAGTGTCTGATGACAAAAGGTATGACTCTGGAAGCCTCTAAGAACCCCAGGGGTATAGATCGCAAGGATCTTACAAGGTTGTATGGTAAAAGGAGCACTCCCCATGTCATGCAGGGTTAAGTACCTTAACATAAGTATTTTAAAGATGATATGAAACTTTACTCGGTAACAGGGCAGGCTCCACAGAATCAGTATAGTCAAAGTCAAAGTAAACTTTATTGTTGATCAGATATATACAGCAGTGCAAGCTGCATAATATTACATTGCTTTGGTCCCCATGCAAGACATAACAATGAAATGCATAGTTTGAATGACAGTAAGGCTAATGCGCATACAGTAATAATTAAAATTAACACAATAAATTACCACAATTGGACTGGAAGACATTAGACAGTATTATACTAGGAGGTATTGCGAAGACTTCACTTTGTGCTTACTTACAATATTAAACTTCATCAGTTGCAATCTGGACAAAGCCATGAAAAAAGTGGTACAAATAGGGACAATTTTTTAAATATTGCTCTTTCAAACTTAGAAAGTTGATAGAATAACAGGTTTTGCACTAGCATGAATTTTCTGAAGGGTATGA
The DNA here is from genome assembly GCF_019279795.1 of Protopterus annectens. Classification (NCBI taxonomy): domain Eukaryota; kingdom Metazoa; phylum Chordata; order Ceratodontiformes; family Protopteridae; genus Protopterus; species Protopterus annectens. The sequence continues at coordinate 1,217,819,185 of NC_056733.1, read as the reverse complement.
AGTCTAAAACTCAAATGTCTGTCATTATTTTCTAACTTCTGTCTTTAATGATTTGCCACTAACTTGCCAGAAAAACATAATTTTATGAAAAATGGACCAAAAATATAAGGCAAAAATATGGACATTCTGCGAAAATCTGTACAGTTGACACCTGAGATGTGCACCCCCAGGAACTTGGTGTTTTTGACACTTTCCAGTGCTACACCCTTAATTTCCAGGGGTTGATGTATCTGCTGAGTCCTCCTGAAGTCCACTGTTATTTATTTGGCCTTGCTTACATTTAAAGCCAGATTGTTGCTGTCTCACCAGCCTATCAGATGTGCCACTTCCTCCCTGTAGGCTGTTTCCTCATCATTCCTGACAATACTTACAACAGTGGTATCATCTGCAAACTTGATGATTTTGTTGGCTTCATGCTTGGTCATGCAGTCGTATGTCAACAAGGTGAACAGCAGAGAACTCAGGACACAGCCCTGAGGGACACCTATGCTCAATGTAATACTGATTGAACTGTTATTTCTCACACATACTTTTTGGGGTCTGTTGATGAGAAAGTCCAGTATCCAGTTACATAGGGAGGTGTTGATGCCCAGCTGGATCAGCTTCAATATCAGGTTCTGGGGGGGAGGGGGTGACAGTGTTAAAGGCAGAAGTAAAATTGAACAGCATTCTGACATAGCAATTCTTGTTCTCTAGATGTGCGAAGGATTCATGAAGTGCTATAGCTATTGCATCAGTCATGCAGTGGTTAGATCTATAAGCAAACTGTAATGTGTCCAGTGTTGGAGGTAGGCTTGAAAAGATATGGTTCTTGATCAACTGCTCAAAATACTTCATTACTGTTGATGTAGAACAACTGGCCAGTAATCATTTAGGCTTGTCTGTTGGCATTTCTTGGATATGGGAATAATTGTCATAGTTTTGAAGCAACTGGGTACAATGGCTAGTTGCAGAGATGTGTTGAATATATCTGTTAATACAGTGGACAGTTGGGTAGCACAGTCTCTTAGAACCCTTCCCATAACATTATCAGGACCAGCTGCTTTTCTTGGGTTTAGTTGCCTCAGGATCTTCAGAACATCAGATGTTCTGACAGAATGCCACTGAGTGGAAATACCAATAACCAGGGGACTCAATTCTATACAAACAGCAACTGATCATGCTTTGTGTTGGGAAGCCCTAAGTAATGGGAGTTCCAACAATGCACAAGAAACAAGACCAGGGCATGCACAAACACTCCAAGCTCCTGAGACAGGAGTAAATGCTTGATGTGTCAAATGTTCTGAAGTTGCAAATGGAAAACATGGCAACAGAAGACGTCCCCAAGTTCCCTAGGCTGAGACTGAAATAGGTCCCATGGGATCAGTGCTCTACCCAATTTAACAGATTCAAAATAAATAAAGTTTCAGTCTGTTTTCAATGACAATACCAATATTCCTCACCTTATCTGCAAATGCCAGTGTTTCATCACCATAGGATTTAAAACTGGACATTTGATTGCTTACAGGTGGTATGAATGGTTATGGTCAACATGGTAGAGCTACTGTGTCTAAGGCAATTACTGGTCATCAGGTTTTGGATGCATTTAAAGTCCTAGCCAAGTAACATCACTGCAGAAAAAATAGGACTCAGGACACAGCTCTGAGGGACACCTATGCTCAATGTAATACTGATTGAACTGTTATTTCTCACACAGACTTTTTGGGGTCTGTTGATGAGAAAGTCCAGTATCCAGTTACATAGGGAGGTGTTGATGCCCAGCTGGATCAACTTCGATATCAGGTTCTGGGGGTGGGGGTGGGGTGGGGGTGGGGGGGTGACAGTGTTAAAGGCAGAAGTAAAATTGAACAGCATTCTGACATAGCAATTCTTGTTCTCTAGATGTGCAAAGGATTCATGAAGTGCTATAGCTATTGCATCAGTCATGCAGCGGTTAGATCTATAAGCAAACTGTAATGTGTCCAGTGTTGGAGGTAGGCTTGAAGAGATATGATTCTCGATCAACTGCTCAAAGCACTTCATTACTGTTGATGTAGAACAACTGGCCAGTAATCATTTAGGCTTGTCTGTTGGCATTTCTTGGATATGGGAATAATTGTCTCAGTTTTGAAGCAACTGGGTACAATGGCTAGTTGCAGAGATGTGTTGAATATTTCTGTTAGTACAGTGGACAGTTGGGTAGCACAGTCTCTTAGAACCCTTCCCATAACATTATCAGGACAAGCTGCTTTTCTTGGGTTTAGTTGCCTCAGGATCTTCAGAACATCAGATGTTCTGACAGAATGCCACTGAGTGGAAGTACCAATAACCAGGGGACTCAATTCTATACAAACAGCAACTGATCATGCTTTGTGTTGGGAAGCCCTAAGTAATGGGAGTTCCAACAATGCACAAGAAACAAGACCAGGGCATGCACAAACACTCCAAGTTCTTGAGACAGGAGTAAATGCTTGATGTGTCAAATGTTCTTAAGTTGCAAATGGATAACATGGCAACAGAAGACATCCCCAAGTTCCCTAGGCTGAGACTGAAATAGGTCCCATGGGATCAGTGCTCTACCCAATTTAACAGATTCAAAATAAATAAAGTTTCAGTCTGTTTTCAATGACAATACCAATATTCTTCACCTTATCTGCAAATGCCAGTGTTTCATCACCATAGGATTTAAAACTGGACATTTGATTGCTTACAGGTGGTATGAATGGTTATGGTCAACATGGTAGAGCTACTGTGTCTAAGGCAATTACTGGTCATCAGGTTTTGGATGCATTTAAAGTCCTTGCCAGGTAACATCACTGCAGAAAAAATCATCCTCAGGAAAGAAGTAAAGTCTGGACTAAATAGTTTACTTCTTAGCTTGTGACAGGGGAAGGTAACATCCTTGGTGATGCAGTCTTAATTGCAAAGACCTGAGTGGGTAACTCATGTTCTCCAGAAGAAAGCACCCTATTAGTGGGGAGACAAGCAGGATTACTAACCTGTCTGTCCCCTGAACGTGCACAGTTGGTTAATTTGATGCAGATGAGATCTCTGTAGTTGGCACTAGTGCCTTTTTATGACAGATCTCAGCTTGTAAGCAACATAGTGCTCAGCAGGCCTAAACTTGCTGTCAGAGTGAGACGATTACTTTAGCTTATTCTCAAGCCTTTGCCCTGTTCTTGTCATATTACAAAGTCCAGCATAAAACCATGGATTATGCACAGCTAGGTGAACAGCACATACACAAGATGGGGGAAGATGGTCTGGACATGACTGCACAGGCTTATTATAACCCACAGTCCTATCATTTGGTCCACTAGCTCTGAGCAAAAATAGGAACCATGGAAGGCAGGAGTAAACTGATAACAGTTATAATATTTAAATGATTTTTCAGGATAAATAGTCTACTTATGAGTGATCTATGCATGATTGTTCAACTCACCAGTTGAAATAATAAATGGTGAAACAGTTGAGTTGAATATACTATAATAACACAAAACAAATATTTTTTGTAGAGGGGCATATGTCTCGACTGTCCAGATTTTCACAGAATGTCCAGATTTTTGACTCATATTTTTGGTCTGTTACACATAAAATTTGTAGTTTTTTTAATTTTTGTGTCAAATCAGTGAGGATTGAGTTCATTAAATAACGACAGGCATTTGAGTTTCAGACTTCATGTCTTTCAGAAAATGCATGGTAACACAAGACCTTTTATTCTAGCAACTTTTTAAGTTTATAAGAGCAATATTTAAAATTTGTTCCTGTTTCTGGGGTTTTGACCCCCATTATCTTTGGCTTTGTCCAGATTTTTTGTGCTAAGAGGCTGAGAGCTATGCAGCAAGCCTCCCTGTACCTCTCATATGGGGAGCTCCGTCCTCATCATCATCATCATCATCATCATCATCATCATCATCACCCCCTTTTCTCCATTTTCTTCATGGGGTTGGGGTGTTATTCCAATTATTCACATCTCACTTCACATAACATCATTCTCCTACCTTTTTCAGTAGTCATACTTGACTGTCACATGTTTCTCTCATGCAATCCACCCATCTCTTTGCTGGGTATCCTTGTTTCTGCTTGCCTTCTTCCTGTCAGTCCCAGATAATCCTCTCCAGATTGTCTTCTGTTTTTCTGCCCATGTGCCTGAACCACCATAATCTGTTCTCTTTGACCATCACTGCAATTAGACTTACTCTGACATCTGCTCTGATGTCCTCATTTCTTCATCTATCCCACAGTGTATATCCTACCACCTAGATGTATAGCTGGTTCAACCAGTGCCTTGGGCTGGTACTGTGAACCAGCATCCCACACATTGTAAGTTGTCTGCTTATTACAGTTATATCTATGCCGCCCTCTCAGCTCTTCCATTGAAGAACAAAAAAAAAAAAAAAACAGGCGGTCATATGCACAACATCCCCCCTCCTGCCCCAGCCATTCAGGTCTCATTTCTGTACCCTACCTCCAACCTTCCCTCAACTAATTTCTTCTGAACTGTAACAAACTGTTTGCTATAAATATATCAAACAGTTGCTACAGTTTGTATGCAGTCTGCATGGAGCTCTATAATGCTCGTGTTTTAGATTAAAAAAAAAATCTTTTTAAACTATAGCAAACTGCTTGTTACAAATGCAGCAAACAGTTGCTACCCTTTATAGCCTGCCTGCACAGAGCACTACAGGTTTTAGTTAAAACAAAAAAGATTTTTTTTTTACTTTTAAACTGGAGCAAACTGCTTGCTACAATGTAGAATTCAGACCATACATGGAGAGCTACAGTCGGTATTGCTTTAACGAATGATCGGGATCAGCTGGTCATGCCCCCCAACACTTCGCACCTGGGGCAATTGCCTCTCTCGCTCAACCCTAGCTACACTACTGCTACCACTCATCTCAGGCACTTCATTTCCATCACCTCTAGTTTGCTCAGTTGTTCTGCCTTCATTGCCCAGTTTTCTGTGCCATATAGTAGTACTGGTCATATACCTTACTTTTCAGCTTCTTTGGTGTGTTGGTTGTGCACCTTACTTTTCAGCTTCTTTGGCATTTTATGTCATACACTACATCTGATACTCTATGCCAGTTGGCTGCAGTCCCCTTGATTCTAGCTTTGACCTCCTCATTCAGACTTCTGTTGTCCTTAGTCACTCATTCCAGATACTTGAAGCTGTTAACCTGTTCCACTATTTTCCCTTCTATCTCAATTCCCAGCTTCTTTTGATTTCCTACATTTACTGCCATTACAGCCTTCTTATCTGTACTCCATTTCATTCCATGTGTCTTCAGGTTTGCCTTCTATTTCCCTATCCTTTGCTGAAGTTCTTGTTGAGAGTTTGCTCGTAATACCACATTGTCTCAATATTGCAGCTTTGTTGATCTGTCCCCACCAACCTGCATGCCAATGTAGTTCATCACCAGTATGAGCAACAGTGGGCTCAGAGTTGAATCTTGATGCACACCCACTCCCATTGGGAACCCCTCTGAGCAACAGAACTTGATTCACTGCACCCTGCTACATAGCCTGCATTAATTCTATCAATGTTTCTCGGACTTCAAACCACCACAGGACTGCTCAAATCAGTTTTCTTGGAACATTGTCATATGCTTTCTTCAAGTCTAGGAATACCCAACTGGACTTCTTCTTCATCTCTAGCTTCTTCTTCCCTATCTGTCACTCTGTAAGCATCAGGCTAGTTGTGCTGCATCCTGATCTGAATCTGAACTACTTCACTCCCATCTTACTTTCTACTACTCTGTGAATGAATTTCTTTTATTAATCACCCTCTCCAGCACTTTCATGCAGTGTGACAGGAGTTTGATACCTCTGCACTGCCTACAGTTGTGGATGTCCCCTTTGTTTTTTGTACACTGGCACACATATGCTTATTATCCAGTCACCTTGGTTATGCCTTTCCTCTCTATACTGCTATGAGTAACCTCAATAACCATTTATCCCTGACTCACCAAACATCTTGATTATATCTGCTATGACCTCATCTAAGCTTGCTGCTTTCCTTGACTTAATTTTCCTTAGTGTGGTTTTTACTTCTTCTAGGCTAGGCTGTATCTGCAGTGGTGGTGCTGCGGTAGCGTTGTCAGCTCACAATTAGATGTTGCCTGTTCGATTCTCAGTTAGAGCGTCTTCTGTGTGGCGACATGCATGAATGGGTGTTCCTTCATTGAAGGTTGTGCGTTAGGCCCGGCAAGCCAGCACATAAAACTCTACTGCCAATCATTAGCGGACCGGAGTTCCGCTGTGGCGACCCCTAACTGGGAAAAGCCGAAAGACATCGTCGTCTAGGCTAGGCTGTATCTGGTGTAGTATGGCTTCTGTCAGGTTTTCTTCATTCAGAAGCTGATGATAGTACACCTTCCATCTGCCTTTGATGTCCTGAGGACTGGTGAGCAGATGTTGCTGATATCCATTATGAAGGGTATCTTAACTATTTTCTTTATCTTTCTATCTTTGCCTTGCAACCTGATAGTTTCTTTGTGCCATATCAGACCCACTCTCCAGAAGCTGTTAGAGTGCCTCTGATGTCTTGTTCTTTGCTATGCAACTCTCCTCTTAGCCTCTTTGTTTGCCAACCGGTATTCCTTCCTAGTTTGGTCCGTCTTTTCTGTCTCCTACTTTTTCCTGTACAACTTCTTTATTTTTATGACTTCCTAGACTTCTGCAGTCCACCACCAGCTCTCCTTATGTTTCCTATCTCCATACTTGGCTTGGCTGCATATCTCTTCTATAGTCCTCACCCATGCTGTTTTGAGGCACTGCCATTCTTCTTCAACTTCACATTTATCCTCCTCTTCCTGAGGTGCTAGAGCCCTGAATAATTCTTTCAACTCCTGTGCTTCCTCTCTAGTGAACTTCCAGGTCACCAGCCTTGTTTCTGTTGACCCTAGAGCCTTCACTGATCACTGCTTGTAGCTGATTTTGGCAACTAGTTTTATGCTGTGGGGTGATGGTTTCACTGGGAATGACTTTGCAAACATTGACTGTACCCTGTTGCCCTTTCCTTACTTGAAAGAAGTTTACCTGGCTTGTTGTTGGCCTCTTTAGTATGTGACTGTGAAAAACTGAAAGGCTGCCACTGGGTGCTCTTTTTCCTTTGAAGAAATCTGGCTAAGTACAGCCCCCACCCCATGGTTCAAAGCATCCACCTGCACAACAAATTATTTGCTGTAATCTGGACTGGCTAACATAGGGGTACCTCAAAAAGCTTCTTTAAGCTTCTGGAATGCCTGCTCACATGATGTAATCCACACTACTTTTTCTGGCCTTGTCAGGTCTGTGGGGGGAGCAGCTATGGTACTATAACTGGGGACGAACTTTCTGTAATACCCTGCTGTCCCTAAGAATGCCCTCACCTTCTTTTTGGTAACAGGTGCAGGCCATGCCTGAATGGCTTCCACTTTGGGAAGTTCTGGCCTGATCTTACCAGTCCCCACTCTATGTCCCAGGTAGGAGACCTCTGCCATACCCACCTGACATTTGCTTGGCTTAATGGTCAACCCTGCCTTCTGTAGTCTGCCCAGCACCTCCCTGACATATTGAAGGTGCTCTTACCAGGAATGGTTGTAGATGGCAATATCATGTAGGTAAGCAAAACCCTCCTGCTCCTGCTAGGATATGATCTACTAGCCTTTGGAAAGTCACTAGGGCATTTTTCATCCCAAAGGGCATCTTTGTGAACTCATACAAGGCAAAGGGAGTCACAAAGGCTGACCTCTCTCTAGCACTGGGAGTCAAGGGCATGTGCCAGTAACCCTTGGTAAGATCAATGGTGGTAAGATACTTAGCCACACCCAGCTGCTCTAGGGTTTCATCCAACCTAGGCATGGGGTAAGCATCTGACTCTGTGTGACTATTTAATTTACTGTAGCCCACACAGAACCTGGTGCTGCCATCCTTCTTTGGCACCAGCACCACTGGGGAGGCCCAGGGACTGTGGGACTCTTGAATTGCCCCTAGTTCCAACATTTCTTCTATCTCCTCCCTCAGTGTCTGTTTGACTCTCTCAGGCACCCTGTAAGGGGCCTGCCTAATAGGCCTTTGGGGTTCTGTATCCACCTGTTGCTGCACCATGTGGATGCACCCTGGTTTCCCAGTGAACATATCACCAAACTCCTGTAACATTGCTCAGATTTCGTGAACCTAGGTAGGAGATAGCTTCTGGGACATTGCTACCCCCTCCCACTGAGGTGTCAATCCAAGCTTAACTGAGGAGATCAGTCACCAGATCTCCCTCAGACTCCTCCTGAAATCCACTGCAAATACTCAGCACAAGGGCCTCCCTATCATGGTAAGTTTTCATCATGTTAACATGGTACAGTTTGTACCCCTGCCTCCTGCCTAGACAGTTCTATCATGTAGTTAATATCACTTTCGTACCACCTTGCAGGGTCCCTCCGAAGCTGCTTCTAGCTTGTTGTGTCTGACAGGAATGAGAACCATTACCTGCTGCCCTACAGCATACTCTATAGCTTGAGCATTCCTGTCATACCAGACCTTTTTCTGTTGTTGGGCTTCATGCCAGGTTCTCCTGGGCCAAGCCCATGAGTTCCCTAAGTCTTGTCTTGAGGTTTAGAACATATGCCACAACAGACTCCTTGTGAGATTCACACTCACCTTTCCACTCATCATGAATTAAATCTAGAGGCCCCCTCACCCTATGCCCATACAACAACTGAAATGGTGAAAAACCTGTGGATTCCTGGGGAACTTCTCTGTAAGCAAACAAGAGATGGGTCAAATATTTTTCCAACTCCCTCTTAAACTGGTCTGCAAATGCCCATAGCATGGACTTGATTGTAGAGTTTAATCCCTTAACAAGATCATTAGTCTGGGGATGGTAGGGGTGGTCTTTAGGTACTCCACAGTACTTCCACAGACAAGCCAGCAGATCTGACATGAAATTGGCACCTCTGTCAGTCAGTATTTCTTTTGGGAAACCTACTCTGCTGAAAATCTCTAACAAAGCATTTGCCACATTTTCCGGCTCAATGGAGGACAGAGTCACTGCCTCAGGGTATCTTGTAGCATAATCTACTACCACTAAGATATACTTTTTCCTGTGGAACTTGGGATACTCAGAGGCCCCACAATATCCATACGTACCCACTAAAATGGCTCCTCAATCACAGGCAAAGGCATTAAAGGACCTCTCACCCTGTCTCCTGCCTTGCCTACTTTTTTGCACTGCTTACAGGTCCTGCTGTATCCTGATAAATCAATGGAAATTCCAGGCCAATAGAAGTTCTGCATAATACATATTTTTGTATGTTTTATGCCCATATGACCTGCAAAGGGAATATCATGGGCTATGGCTAAAAGCTCCAAATGGTAGGCACTAGGCACTACCAACACTGTATTCTCTCACCTTCTAGCCCTCCCTCAGGGGTCCACTCTCTATACAGTAACCCGTTGTCCCAGTACACAGAATCCCCCTTCCCTTGAGAATCAGGCGCCTCACTAGCTACCTCCCTCAGGCCTTGCAATGTATGATCTGAGACCTGAGCTTGTCACAACTCTCTCTTTGTAACCCTTCCCAGCTCCCCTTCCACAGGAAGTCTGGCATCCTCTGATAGTGGTGCGTCACTGTCAGCCTGGGTACTACTACTCACCTCTACCTTTTAAAGTCACTCTGTCCAAGGGAACATCAGTACCCACAGGAAGCTGTGGCTCACCTTCAGTGTCACTGCTACAGGGTAGCTCCCTCCCTGAAGTAACCACCTCATCAGTCCTGGCTGCAAGTATGCAGTCTGACTGGGTCACCCCCAGGCTACCAGACCCACATGCTTGTCTCCTAGCCTGATTGTGTGTAACTGCATTAACACATGGTACTGCCTCATCTAAATCCTTCCCTATCAGGACATCTGCAGGATGGTAGTTTGGTACCCCTGTTGTCTCATGACAACCTACTATTGGCATTTTGTCTTTTCCTCTTACTGGCTTCTCACCTTTTGTTCCCCACCTTGCCTCCATGAACACACACACACACACACACACACACACACACATATATATATATATATATATATATATATATATATATATATATATATATATATATGTATATGTGCCACATGGCCCCACTAGTTACATTCAAAACATATAACCCTAGGTCCTGGACATGTACCTGGACTAGTGGGTTCCCATGCTACTGGCAGATTCTGTTGGGGCAGTCTGGGCTGCCCATCATTGGTTCCCTTAGACCCATGAGCAGCACTGGGTGTCCCTTTCCTGTGCACGGATGCCCTGCTTGCTAGGTATAGGTCTCCCTTCTTCCCCAACTCATCTGAAGTAGCACATTGTCTCTCAGCTAACCATATCCTCATGTCCTCAGGCAAAGTGCTAAGGGCTTGTTCCCTCACCAAAAGGTCTGCCAACCCTTCAAAACTAGTGACCTGACATCCACTCACCCACGTATGAAAATAAGTGCTTAGTTCAGCAACATATTCACACACACTTTCATCTGCGTTGCGTCTATGCTCATGAAACATTTTCCTATAAGTTTCAGTTGTTAGCTTAAAAGATTCTAGCAAATAATTCTTAACAGCAGTATAATCAAAAAATTCACGATCAAATAATTTGGAAAGTACATTTACAGCTTTACCATGGAGTGAGGGGGTCAGGAACCATGCCCAGAGCCTTTGGTCAACATCATACTGTTTACATGCCCTCTTAAACATATGATTGAAACTATAAAAATTATCCCCTCTGTAAACTGTGGAAGAAATGTATTGACATTTTGTGCTTCTGGGGTCCAGTTACATCCTTCCTCATTACCTCCATGACTCTGGCAGAAGGTTCATAGGTTCATAGGTTCATACTAGGCTATCTGCCCTAGGGCATTTATAAGCCTAGCCAGAGTGTGTTTGGCTTTCGCCACCCATTTTAAATGAATTTTGCTATGTCCTTTTTCGAGGTTAGTATACTGTGCCTCTGTCTAACAGTGACACAGAAGTGATACCCGGGGTAAACCTACTATCTCCCATCCACTCATCAAGATTCCTCTTGAAGAGAGTCAATGAGGGACTCTGCCTAACCTGGACTGGGATTTTATTCCAGAGTGAAGGGAGCCTCTGGGTTATGAATCTGTCCCTCCAGCATGTCATATTTATTTCAGTGCTGAGGTTCAAGTCTCTCGAGCACGTAGCTCGATGGGATTTGGATTTTCTGAGGTGCAGCATGTCCATTAATTCTGGGCTAGACATGGCTTTATACGTCAGGCACAGATCGCCTCTGAGCAGGCGGTATGCCACTGAGTAGAGCTGAAGTTTCTTTAACCGGGCAGCATATGGCATCTGTTTGAGCCCTTTGATCCTCTTGGTGAGGTACTTTTGGGGTCATTCCAGTTGCTGCAGGTGTCTGGTAAGGTACATCCCAAAAGGGGCATTGTACTCAATTATGGGCCTGATGAGGGATGAATAAAGAGGCACGATGATCTCCCCTGATCTAGATGTGAATCCCTTCATGATTAGGTGGGCTATATAAAATGTTTTTCTAACCACTTTGGCCACGTGGTTGTCAAATGAGAGATTGCTATCCACTTGGGTCCCCAGGTCCCTAATTACTTCTTCTGTACTTAATGGATTACCACCTATGTGGTAATTTTTGGGCACTTTGTTTTTGCCAAAGGGGATGGCTATACACTTTTTGGGGTTTAGCTTGAGGCCATGACTCTGGCACCAGTTGTCTGTTTCTATGAGGCCCTTTTGTAGGATGCTTGTGTCGGCTAGAGAGTCGATTATGGTGCCCAGTTTGCAGTCATCTGCGAACTTGGTCAGCCACAGTCCTTCCATGTTAGCCTGTACCTCCGAGAAATATATACCGAACAAGAGAGGTCCCAGGACTGAGCCTTCTGGGACATCACTTGTAACTGGTTTGGAATCTGACATGGCTCCAGCAATTCTAACCATGTGGGTTCTGTCCTTGAGCCAGTTTGCAACCCATCTAGTGACATAGGGGTTTATATTTAAGCTGGTGAGCTTATCTATAATGCCTGAGTGGGGTATTGTATCGAAGGCTTTTGCAAGGTCCAGGTAGGCTGTGTGGACCACCTTCCCCTTGTCAATGGCCTTGGTGACTGTTTCAAAGAAATCAACCAGGTTTAAGAGGCAGGATCTGCCCTTAACAAAGCCAAACTGGGTAGGATCCAGTGTCTGTAGGTCCCCAATATCTTTATTTATGAGGTCCATGATGATCTTTTCCATAGCTTTGCAGACCAAGCTAGTCAGGCTTTTGGAGCAATAGTTTCCAGGATCCACTGTGGCACCACCTTTGTGGAGAGGGACCACTGTTGCTGTACGCCACTCTTTGGGTACATATCCTGTAGTAAGGCTGAGATTGAACAGTAGTTTTATGTTTGGGTTTAGTTCTTGTTGGAGTTCATGTAGGATACAGCCCAGGACACTGTCTGGTCCCATTGATGCTGTGTTTTTTGCTTTGGAGAGGGCAGCTCTTACCTGAGCATCTGAGATGTCAGGGGGGCAGCACTCAGCATCTCCTTTTCATGCTGCCTCTTCTTCTCCTTTTCTACACCTTCCATTTCCAAATGCTTGGCCTCCAACTCAAGTCTCTTTAGCTCCAGATGAATTTTTAAGTCCTCTGCAGAAAGGTTGAGCTGTCCATTCTCTAACTGTTGTACAGCTCCATGGCCAGTCTGATCGTCCCCCTGATTGCTGTTTTCTGATGCAGCTGTGACCAAAGCTGCAATCATGTCTGTCTTAGTCAGGTTTCCATGCACCAGTTCCTTAGCCTGGCACATCTCAGCCAACTGGCTCCTTGTCAGCTTGGTATACTCCTCTGATGACATGCTTGCCTGCTCTCCCTGACTAACTACGCTAACAAAAGAAATAAAACATTTGTGATCTGAACTCTGAATATTCACTGCATGGCTGATTTAGAGTACAAAAACACCTTCAGTGATCACTGTACACAAGCTACAGGAATTCACTATCCACACCACTACAAGCCAATTAATATGTGATGTGGCTAACTCACCACTATCAACCAATTAATATTTGATGTGAATATCCCACCACTGCCAAACAATTAATATGTGTTGTGGATATCCCACCACTGCCAACAATTAATATGTGACATCCCTGCAGTGGCCCAGTAATCAAGGAGCCTCAATCCTCACCACTAGCCCCAGTGAGGGGCATGCACATTGGGAAGGATAACAAGTACACACAGTAAAGTACAATTTCCCTTAAGAGCACACCGAGATCACAGTCAGTCTGGGGCTGGTTTCTCCCTTTCTCTCCAGATCCCTAATAATACTCCCCACTGGCACAGCTATATGGTCCAGATCTCAGCCTAGTCATCAAGCTAAAACCTCCAGAACCCTCTCTGTACAACCAGTGCTTTGTGTCCCTGCCCAAGTAGCTGACACACACACTTTAAGTTTTGATTTATATACAAACACACAAAGACTCCTGGGGAAGGCTGGCACAGGCTCTCCAACTGTGCCCCCTTTCAGCTCTGACTATAAGGTAATAATTACTGCCACCAACCACTAATATCAGCTACCAATAAGGCCCTTACCAAAGGGTGTCCAATTTTACTGTGCAATATTATTATCCAATTAGTAAGTGTGACCAGAACAGTTAAGGCTATTGGAGTGGCTTATGCAGTATCACCAAATACTTGCAAGTACTCTAGAGTTTAAATTATCTCTACACAAAATAGCCACAGTTGAAAGGTTTAAAAAATTTGTAATAATAAATAATAAAAACACAAGACAAATCTCCTCAATTCAACACATTGCTAGTCAAGAGTTCAGAAATCACTGGAAAATGCTTTAAAACAATATTGTTGGATAGTCTAACATAAATATAGAATACAGCTAGACTAACACTGACTAAATCAAGAGCACTGGTTCAGACCCCAAAGTATTTTATTCTCTGGCGCCTCAGTACAAAACCTTCCAGGAGTAACTCCTGGAAGGTTTTGTACTGAGGCGCTAGAGAATAAAATACTTTTGGGTCTGAACCAGTGCTCTTGATTTTCTTATTGTTGCTAGTTCTATGGACTAACTCTGACTAAATTCCTATATAGCTCTAAGACCAATCCTGCTCTAAATTCACCTTACATATACAGCAAAGGCAGAATGCTGGTGATGTTGTGAGTTCTGAAGACAAATGCAAAATGCTCTCATTCTCTCTCTCTCTGAGAAAGTCTTAAATTGATAATATATCACTGCTGACTCATTTTAGATTACATCATTCTTAACAGTTCTTATTTAGCTTCCCAGGTTAACATTTCTTTTTGTAATGTACACCTGCAGGAAGCCACAGCAATAAAGACATTATATATGTAAAATCTAGCAATTAACTCTGGTCTCAAAACAATAGCAAGAATTGGCTGGTCCAGACATCACGTTTCCGAGTTTGAGATCAAACAGTTATACAACGCTTGACTTATCAGCTTTCTTCCAGCAGAGTGTACTGTGGTTACATATTTGAAGCTCAGCACAACACATAGTTTAATCATAACATATAGTTCTCTTTTACATTTGTAAAACCACCCTGTGGATTATATTAATATCTACAAATCACATAAAATTATTTACAAGATTCTATCTGGCTGGCCTGCAGCCTTTCAGTTTTTCACAGTAATGTTATGACTGTCTGTCTTGCTGAACCAAGTGTTGGCCAACATCAAGCCATTTGCCATATATAAGTCTAGAATGGCCTCTTCTTCTTTATTCTTGCTGTCCTACCTATGTGGACTCAGGCAGCCCTCATACTCTGTTCTGTCTGTCCCAATATGTGCATTCAGGTCACCCATTATCAAAACCAATTCATTCTATCCTGCATTATCTAGTAGATACTCCAACTGCTGTCTGAATGTATTCTTTTCTTTACTATCGCAACCCTGCTATGGTGCATAGGCTGAAATTATTAATAGTGCCCTATCTTTTCACTGGAGTCTGATTGCCATGACTCCATCACTAATTCTGATGACACCCATCATTCTCTTCTTAAGCCTCTCCCTCATCACAATTCCCACTCCATTTTAGTCTAACCTCCTGAGTAGCAGACCCTAGATCCCAAGCATAGATGCCGTGCTGTCCTCCTCTTCCATCTTGTCTTCAGGATACATAGGATGTCCAGCCTCCTCCTTGTTAAATTGTCATTTGCTTCCAAGCTGCATCCTGTCAGTGAACCTACACTGAGTGTAGCAGTTTGTAGTTCATGTTTGGCAGATTGATTGATTTTATGCTCAGCTTTTTCTCAGAGCTATCCCAGGTAACCAAAGCTGGGCAACTGGACACCAGGTAGCCAGTAGCTTATTGAACCTGGGCTGTTTGGCTTTATGGCATGCACACATTGGCCAATAGGGGCATTCTACACCCCTCCCACAGTTAATATGGATCCCTGGTGTAGTTCAGGATATGGCGGGTCCTCAGCCTACTTTTATCGGTAAACACCCATGCTCATTTGGTGAAATTAGTCAACATGACCGAATCACCTAAAGCCAATTTATACATTGTTAAATGGCTAACTGTGACACTGTGTGCAGTCTGTGATCCATGTCCTGCTATCTAAAGGATGCTGTCAACCATTGTTGATGTGGGGAGCTCTGCCCTCACAATTCCTTAAATTATAGATACCAACTCCATAGTCACAATACACTGGAGAAAATAGGAAAAATCCCCAAAAAGACCTCTGATGACTCACAAAGTACAACACATTGAAATGAAACTTACCGTGATATTAAATGATTGCCCTAAAGCCACTTGTCCAGCAATGCATGAATCACCGGTGACTATGCCTGAGTGATGTTACCAAAAACCAAATGAGGTGGTGATCAGACAAAGAGAGAGTTTCCATATCATGTCAGATAATGGAATATCAAACTGGAACAGCAAGAGTGTGATGTAATCTAAGGGTGGCACAG
Organism: Protopterus annectens; assembly: GCF_019279795.1. Lineage (NCBI taxonomy): Eukaryota > Metazoa > Chordata > Ceratodontiformes > Protopteridae > Protopterus > Protopterus annectens. The sequence continues at coordinate 1,217,803,291 of NC_056733.1, read as the reverse complement.
AAAATCACTTTAGGTTTTAAAGGAATGCTACATTCATGAAAGCGCTGTACATTTTACTAAGAGTATACCTAGTAGCTTCAATATTTGGATGAAGGCACAGCATGCATAGTTGTCTCCATTATTCCAAAATCCCTTGTCAGATATGAACAATTTTCAGCGGGGTAATTTGTAGTCTGGCAGTTATTGCAGATGATTAAGGGTATGGGCCATTAACAAACTGCTGTTTGTAGGTCAGTCTTTGATTCTATTTGCTTCCTGTGTGACTCCAAGCAAGTTACTTAACCGATAAACACCAAAGAACCACAACAAATGTAATAAAACAATACAGGCAAGATGTTGCACAAGAACTGGGTACAAATACCAGTTTAACAAACCTGCTCAAGGATAGTGTTCAATGCAAGCAACAAACTTTATTATAAAACCACTGCACCAAGGCACTGTTTATTTGATTTTAATTAAGTGTGCTGAGGTGCCGTGGATTTATAATAAAGTTTATTGCTTGTATTGAACAATATCCTTGAGCGGATTTATTGAACTGCTATTTGTACCCAGTCCTTGTGCAGCATCATGCCTGTATTGTTTTATTAAGTTACTTAACCTGACACTGCTTTGAGGAAGTTGGGCTAGGGACTTCAATGGTCTCCTGGACCACATACCCAGTAGTTATTTATGACCACATTCACAGATTAACTCAGAAACAATTCAACAAGCATTTGTCAGTGAGATTCAGATTATGCCTTTCATTAAATGGCTGATAAAAATCTACTTATACCAGTGACAATTTGGCAGCTTTATATATGAAATGTGGCTAGCTGACCAAATAAAATACGAACATCCTGAACACGTTAAGTATAGTGCATGGAAACATCAGTACATAATGGTCATATTGTTTTAATATTAAGTTTTTGAGTTTGCATTTGTGCTATTAATGCATTTTGGGGTGTGTATGTATGTGCATATGTGACTTTACATTAGAGTTAGTAAAATAAGTTGAATACCCAGAAGTCTTTTTTGTTCACTTATAAAAATAAATAAACATAAGTATCCATTATTAAGCAATTAATCATAGGATAGCATGCCAGCTGCTACCAGTTGCTGATGTGTGTGACTTCCTTTGTTTACCTTGCCTCTGGTGTTATGTCCAAACTGCACTCCTATCCTTTGTACAACTAACGCGAACCACAACCTCAGGTTGTTATCGTTTATTACATGGCTACCTTAAGTGTAACATGACAGATCCTTAGAGTGTGCCTGTAGGGTGTAACTGCAGCTGTTACTGAATGTCAATGATGTCATGCAGTTGTCTATTTGCTAGGGTAGAAAACGAGAAGAGAGTCATAATACTATGGTGATATATAGAGGTAACATTGGAATCATGACCTCTCCAACCACTTAGAGCAAAAAATCTGGGCAAAACCATAAATAAAAGTGGGACAAAGGCGCAAAATAGGGACACCTTTTAAATAGTGATCTTACAAACTTAAAAAGTTGATAGTGTAACAGCTTTTGCATTAGCATGAATTTTCTGAAGGGCGTGAAGTCTGAAACTCAAATGTCTGTCATTATTTTCTAACTTCAATCTTTAATGATTTCCAACTAATATGCCTCAATTTTATGAAAATGGACCAAAAATATGAGGCAAAAATCTGGACATTCTGCAAAAATCTGTTCAGTTGAGAGGTATGATTGTAGTTTAGCAGCATTAAATGATTTACTGTTGTAGCTGTTTTGCAGTGAAAAATCCACTGTAATATATTGCTTATTGTACACGTATAATAACGTACTTACTATATTTTTCCAAACTGTGATTTTCAGGTTTTAGCTTGTTAGGAGCTGAAAGTTCCTTCCCTTGTTTAGGAGGTGGAATTATAAAGTACCTTTGTTAAATGATTGTTGTGACATTACTGAAAATTACCAAATTATGACACTGCATTATTTATTTATTTATTTTTTACTCATAAATGTGTGCTTCATGATGTCTGTACTTCTTGAATGTGACAAATCATGTTCACTCTTTATCTTTCAACTCATATGTAACCCTATAGTCTACAAAAGTATAAGTTTCACATGCCATCACTGTGGAGAATGTTCTAATGTAATTGTAATGATAACTAAAAATGCAACTTACGAGCAGTTTCTTACCCACTGACCAGCTGGTAGACCTTGGCAAGTTTTACTTTTTCTGCTTTTTCGCTTCTTTCAGAAACATCTTTTGGCAAAATCATTAGTTATCTAAAAAGAATGGTATACTGAAGTGGTAGTTACTGTTCTAGTGTTCACATTGCTTTGATTTGATATTTGCATTACGTTTTATCTTGAAAGTTTTACAGGCACTGGCTGTATTATCCATTAATCAGTTTAACAGATGAAATGAAGGATTGTAACTGCCATGATCAGTAGCTTAACAAATGCTAGTACAAGAAATACAGTCCACTGGTCTTTGCTGATGACAGCACTGTAGCCTAGAGGTTAGGATAATAAACTAGGATTGAACTGGTTAGCCTAGCAATTTACTGCTAGCAGATTAGCTTTGTCATTGAGATAAAAACTGTAAATTGCATGCATTTTTAGACATATGATTGACTTAAAACTATTTTAATTGCATAATTTATGTTGGTACAAATTCTTACAGATCATTTATTTTTGTACCATTTTTGCAGTAAGCAGTTGGACCTACTCAGTCTTAATGAATTAACAAAAACTAAATGAATAAATAAAGCATTATAAACTGATTGTTCACATACATGGAATTTTTATTTATTTTACATTTGTTGACTGGGCTAGTCTAACTGGATATATGTCCATTTTCAGTAGAGGCCTGGGGAGATAAGCTCCAAGAACACAATTCTAATAAAAATGTTGGTACAATACATAATTTAACAAATGATAATAACTCATTCCACAACTATATCACAAACCTTTCACATACATATAACAAACCATAAGAATGGAATCACTACAAACATTGGTATTATCTATAAGATAAAATGCTCTTTGTTATCAAGGAAACTGGACTTAGTACAGAGAAGTAATGGGTAAGCAGTAGCTAGTAATAGAAAGAGGAAGTTAGTCAGGGTTAGTACAGGGGCATAACCAGTGTGTTGTAAGGTATAATTTCAGTTTATATTTGAAACGTGATATTGAGGACAGTGATGCAAGTTCACTGGGAAGTAGGTTCCAGTTTTCCCAACAGTGTTAGAGAACAGAGAGTCTCTGGCCAGGTTGTTGGATTTACTTATGCAAACAAGTAGTTTATTTGAAGAGCGTAAGGTATTAAGATTTTTGTAGGGGGTAATGAGGGTAGAAAGTATTGGAGTATTAGTAGGTTGGTAAAGGGTCTTGTGGGCAGTGGCAAGTTGGTGAAATTTTAGCTGATTTTGTAGCTCAAGCCATCCTAGCTGCTTTAAATTGTAACAGTGGTGAGTTCTAAATGGATTGCCAGTGACAAATCTGAAAATGTTATTGTAGGAGTTTTCCAGTTTGTTAACGTTATTTTTTAACATATTAGTATAAATGAGTGAGGCATAGAGGAGTGTAGAGATTAGATTGGTGTGGACAATAGTTATTCTGGCTGCTGGAGTAAGGAAGGGTTAGATCCTATAGAGGGAGCCCAGTTTTCTATTTACAATTTTTATTGTGTTATTAATATGAGTGTCAAAGTTAAGGTTGTTGTCTATTGTTATTCCAAGGAATTTGGTAGTTGGATTGGGAGATATGAGAGTACCATTATTAGATATAACTGTTAAATCTACTGGGGAGGACTTCCAGGTAGGAGTGAAGATCAAGAGTTTTGTTTTTTTTCAGGTTCAAGAGGAGGCAGCACTGTGTAAACCATTGTTCCACTGTATTAAACACCTTTTGGGTTAGGGACTGTAGTTCAGATGGAGAAGTGGCCGAGCATATTAATGTGGAATCATCTGCATATTGTATACAGATAGCTTGAGGAATTACCGAGTGAAGGTCATTAATAAAAATTGAGAATAGAAGACGTCCTAATATGGAGCCTTGAGGGACACCAAGAGTAATGGGGAGATGGGTAGATAGATTGTTATCCCATAGCACACCCTGCTGTCTGTTATCTAAGTAGGATTGGAACCATTTTATAGCCAATGCATCTAGTGAAAGGGATTTGAGGATATTTATAAGTATCTGGTGGCTAACCATATCAAATGCTTTTGAAAGATCAATAAAGAGTTCAGAGGAAAGAATGTTGTTACGGTTTTTATTAATGCAGTCAGAAAAGGATAAGAGGGCAGTGGTAGTACTGTGGAATGGCCTAAATCCATGTTGACATTTAGAAAGTAAGTTATGTTGGATTAGGTGGTCTAGTAGTTGACTGTGGATGCATTTTTCCATTATTTTTGCCAGAGGAGAAAGTAAGGATATGGAGCGGTAGTTAGAAAATTCATTAGAGTTACCACCTTTATGTAGGTAGATAATGTGAGAAATTTTCCAGATAGTTGGGATGTAACTTTCAATTATGGTTCTGTTAATCAGGATGAAAATGGGATAGGCTATAGATTTGGCTGCTATTTGCAGATATTCAGCAGGTTGTTGGTCAGCTGAGGGAGTAGTTGGTTTAAGTTTTTGGATAAGGGTGAGAATGCGTGATGTTGGGACTGGTTGCAAGTGAAATGGAGGGGGTGGGCTAGTACTTGAGATTAGCAACGTTAAGCTATCAGGTGCTAGCTGACTGGCAAGAGTTTGAATGATCTCTGAAAAAGGTATTGAAGACATTGGCAGTTTGCTTGGGATTCTCGTGGTCAGTGCCTTGTGGGGTTGGTGTAATGGAGTGACCTGGGTGAAGAAGTTTGTTAATGCTTGCCCAAAACTTTTGTGGTTTATTTTGGTGAGTTTGCTGGAGGTGTAAGTAAAAGTTTCTTTTATCTGTGAGTATAGCTTTTTTGTGTTATTTCTCAGCTGTCTAAATTTTTGTTGATCTACAGAGTTTTTAGTAGCTCGCCATTTAGCCCAGTATTTATTTCTAAGTAGGATTTTTTGCTTGGTTTCTTTTGAAAGCCATGGGGCAGGCTTAGTCCTAATTCTGATAGAACGGGTTGGTGTATGGTGGTCTAGAATGGCTAGGAATTTAGAATTAAAGTATTTTACAGCTTCCTCAAGTGGGAGGTATTTTATGGGTGACCAGTCACATGCCCTAAGTTCACTTTGGAAGAGATCTGGGTTAAAGTTTTTATTGGTCTGAGTTGTCCTGAATGTGGGTGGGAAGGGTATATCAGTCTTATAACTGATAATATAGGTAAGCGAGTGGTCACTTACATCATCAGGGAGGGTCCCTACTTCATATGTTTGGTGATGGTTATTCATGAGTATCCAGTCTAAGGTACTTTATTTTTATTGGGTTTGTTTATCCTGGTTGGGGAGATAATGGTTTGAGAAAAACCATATAGGTTAATATGGGTAGTAGGTTGTTCATTGCTACAGCACTTCCAGTCGATATTAAAGTCAACAAGGACTATAGTTTCTTGTGGGAAGCTTAGTGCTAGCCAGCTAAGGATATTTTCCAGGGTGTTGGTGTTATTACCAGGAGGAAGATAAATACAGATGATATATATGGATTTACGAGTATTAAGCTGAAATTTAGAAATAAGGATTTCGGCATTAATGTCTTGAGGTGGTTTGTAGTCATAAGCAGTAACTTGGAACCTTGCTTTGTATAGAATAGCTACCCCCCCCCCCTTCTTGGCTATACGATCTTGTCTTAAGATATTATATCTGGGTGGGATGACTTTATTGTCTTGAGTTAAAGGTTTTAATCAAGTTTCTGTCAGACATAGGATGTCAAATGAGTGTACCTCCAAGAGAGCATGGAGGTGAGCAACTTTGTTATTAAAGAGTGAGTTGGGAGGTTTGGTGGGGGTTTGTTTACTAGAGGGATTAGGGCTATGGAGTTGGGTGGTAAACGTTTTCCTTGGGCCTGGGTTTGGATGAATGTCTCCATCTATTAATGAGTGGACTTGTAATCCACATCTAGGATTTGGGAGTTTACAGTATTGGTTTAGAGACTTCTTAGTTTTTAGATAGTTATACCTAATGTGGGCTAATCTATGATATTTTGTTAGTAGGTAGCTGGGTCTAGAGGTTATGTTTATGTGGTTTAGGGAGACAACAAGAGATGGTATGGCTGTATGCTTAGAGGGGCAGTGCAATTGTGGGCATAATGGGTCTTCATAGGAGGTTAGAAGGTAGGCTGCTGTTAGAGAAGGTAGAAGTATGACAAAAAGTACCAGCTTTAACTATCCTGGTGTAGGTAGTTTAGACATTGGGATGATTTAGTTGTAAGGTGCAAAGTAGGAGCTAAGGAATTGTAATAAAAATGATTAGTGAAAGGTGGGGGTTGTGGTAGGAGAGGTAGGGATTGGTTAGAGAAGGTGGGAATAGGTTAAGAACCTTATGGAGTTGTTCCTAGTGATTGGTACATGTAACTGATTTTTTCAGTCTTCACTTACAGACTGTATGACTAAGCAGCTTTTGAGTCATCCTTGATAGCATACATTTGGATTTGTTGTGCCTTGCCTAGTTACTGGAGACTGAGATGAAAAAAAATCTTCCAGACGTACCTGCAAAACTCAATTATGTGAAAAAGTAAGGATACTGGTCATATCTCTCAACTGACCAGATTTTTGCCTCATATTTTTGGTCTGTTCCTCATAAAATCTATAGTTTTCTGGCATATTATTGAGGTTTTAAGTCACTAAATGATACTAAATAATGACAAATCTTTGAGTTTTAGACTTAATATGGTTCAGAAAATACATAATAATTTAACACTTGTTATTCCAGAAACTTTCTAAGTTTATAGGAACAATTTTTTTTAAATTTGTCCCTAATTTTGGGCCTTTGTCCCCCTGTTATTTCTGGCTTTGTCCAGATTTCTTGTGTTGAGAGGTTGAGAGGTTTGATACTGGCCTTTATATAACCTCAGAGAGATGGCAGTGCTATTAAACACAGGAAGCAGTCTGCTAGTTAGATACTTCTTGTAGAAGAGGGTTTAGTTCCTTTAGTCTATATTTACAAACTATGTAAGTCTGAACATGTCACTTAACACATAGAGCTCCTGGGCTGAGTCTGACAAAGGTCCATGTTCATCAGTGCTGTACACTGCTTAACAATGAATAAATCAACTAGAATGATATTTTAGAAGATTTTCCTCTCACAGAATAAACAGACATTTAAAAATATTGATAATTATAATATAAATCATTTTCCAGCTGCTAAAGTACAGTTGATGTCCTAGCCAAATTTGCCCCAGGCTCTACAAAGACTGCCCTGTTTCTTCCCTGAAATAACGCAAGGACTACATGGAATATTACAGGTCAACACTATGATGGTGTGAGGTATTGCCAGTTATGCCAGGAGAAGTAGAGCAGTGGATGTGTAACATATGTCAGCATAGCTAGCTGGATTTTTGTTATGAATTATATGTCATTTGTATATCAAACTGATTTGTACAGGTGCTTATGTTGAAAATGTATTTGTAAACCTGTTTGTGTTACAAATGTACCAACAGTGGCCCCTGTTGGACAGAAAAGAAATACACCTGTATACCAGACTGTATTGCAACTGTTGAAATGAATATATTGTAACAGTGGATACTGAAAGAGAAGAGGTTAAACTCAGTCCAGCTAACTTTGAAAAATAGTCTGAAATTAAATTACTTGGTTTAGGCCATAAAGATTGTATCTCACAGTTCTGATTACAGACAGAGACAAGTCAAAATCCTACTGTAGTGTCCTTAGGGATGAACTAATTACTACCCTGGAAGGGTGGAAGTTATTTTTGAAATGTTTTTATAGCTTCCAGATGCTGTAACACATCTTAGCAAAGCTCTATATATCTGTACTCTGACAAATATGTGCTAGATTTTGTTTCAGTTTCTAATGGAGGGTAGTGTGGGAACTAGAATCAGATGACCAGATGTGATGTTATTCTATAGCCAGCACTGAAATGGTATTTAGATATTAGTGAGAGATGTCACTTAGCTCTCAGCACTCTATTTTTGAACTGACAAGACCATTGATCCCCTTCATCTTGCCTTGCTTTATTAAGTAAGTAGGAAACAGTAATTCTTTAGATCAGTCAGGAAAATATAGTGAGATTAGTTACGTATTGTTCTTCTGTATCTGTGTGAATCTTTCCATCTGTGTTATTTTTTTATTTCCTATGATTGAAACTCTGGTGTTTATTGTAAATAGATAGTAGTTCCATGTACTTTTATTATTTATCATTAAATATATTTAAACTTTTCATTGTGGCTGGTCTTTTAGGGAATATTTTAACCTTTGAGGGTAGTTATATTTATTTGGTGACACTGTGGCCACTCCTGAAAGTCTTGCTGCATGGTCAACATTACCATTTGTATCAGTATTAATTTTACTCAGCATAATTGGGTACCATTGTAAGACCCTAGGAGTAGCTAGCTTTGGAGTGTTCTGGTGGTGGTGGAACTACCTTATAGTTTGGACACAGCTGGTAAATCTGTGCCAGCATTTCCCAGGTGTTTGTGTGTGTGTGTGTGTGTGTGTGTGTGTGTGTGTGTGTGTGTGTGTCTGTGTGTGTCTGTGTGTGTGTGTGTGTGTCTGTGTGTGTCTGTGTGTGTCTGTGTGTGTGTGTGTGTGTGTGTGTGTGTGTGTGTGTGTGTGTGTGCGTGTGTGTGTGAAAATCAAATCTGAAAGAGTGTGTGTGTCAGCTACTTGCAGCAGGAACACAGAGCACTGGTTTCACAGAGCGAGTGGTAGAGGACTTGGCTTAGAACACTTGGCTGAGGACTAAATTCTACAGCTGTGTCAGTGGGAAGTCTTATTTTGGGCCTGGAGAGAGAAACTGAAACCCAACCTCAAGATTGAGCATGTTCCCTCTGTGCTCTTAAGGGAAATGGTACTTGGTGCAGAGAGCTGCATCTGCAAATACTGTGTATATCTATTTTTGTTCCAAGTAAACATCTCTCACTGGTATCCGTGGTGAGGATTGAGACTCCCTGATCACTGGCCAGAGGAGGGATATCACAAACATCACAAAGTAATGCAAGAAATAAATGATAGCTATATTTATCTATATTTATCTAGATCTATATCTATACTTATATCTATCTACCGATCTCTCTCTCTCTCTCTATATATATATATATATATATATATATATAGCTTTGTACCTGTGTAATAAAAGCTACAGCTTCAATCAAACTTCCTCAGATTTTCAAAGATTTCCGTGAAGATTATTTAAAATGTTTTTATCTTCTCTGACTAAATGTTTCTTCTCCTTCAATTTGCTCCATATTCAGTCATATTACTTGGTAAGTCAGTCACTTAAATATTTTTCAAACCTGTTAACTTCTTTTAAATGTGGACATTTTCCTTTTTAAGTAGACAGCAAATTTATGTATCTAAAATGTTCAGCTTGCAAGCTGTTATCCATAATTCAGCTTAAACATAATATAGCAGTGCTCACCATTAATGCTAGGCACTGAACTTAATTAACATTTATAATCTGTCTTAATGACAATGTAGCTAGTCACTCGGTGGAGTGAACCTTGCCTCTAGATGATTGTCACTGTTGAAGTGACACCATGTAAAAATTGGGAAAAGGGTTTGTGGATGGATGAAGATAACAATGTAGGAAGTTATAATGGTATCACTAAAATCACTTGATTTCTTTGTTGTTTCAGAAGGACAGGAACAAACATAAATAATAGAAAACAGAAGATAAATACTTACTCTGGGATGCATACTTTGGCTGTGGTCTCCCACGGGAAGGAAATCCTTGCAGTTCTGGTACTTAAGGTGAACATTGCCCACATCCATATGCATTACACACATCTGTCTGCAGTGAGAAATGTGATGGCGTTGAAAACCATTTATCAATACTTATTACCACCAGCAGGCTTTGATAAATAAGCAAGCCATCTAATGCTAGACTTTAGATATTTATGAAACCAAAAGATTTTTTAATTATAATACACTGGTTTGTTTCGTGCTATATTTTGTGTAATGTATCCATGTCATAAAGTGTTTAGATACTACAGTGCTGAAAACATATCCTGCAAAGTAAGAAGCTAAGCCATAAAAATTAATTTATAAAAAAATCTTTAAGCATACAACTGACTAGTCTTTCCTGCTTTCATCAATCTTTGGAAGAAGATGCAAGCAATATTAATGTTATTATTGTTCCAGGTTTTTAAAAAGAGATATTGATTTCAGTGGTAG